>NW_024081815.1:161428-266576 GCF_003009895.1 Hyaena hyaena | reverse complement strand
GATGTGGTTTATCTATACCATGGAATACTACATGGCAATGAGAAACAATGAAATCTGGCCATGTGTAGCAACATGGATGGACCTTGAGGGTGTTATGCTGAGCGAAATAAGTCAGGCAGAGAAGGACAAATATCATATGTGTGCACGTATAGGAGGACTAGGAGGAACTTAACAAAGGACCAACCGGGAGAAGAAGGGGGGAAATGGTGGGGGAAAGGGAGAGAGGCAAACCATGAGAGACTCTTGAATGCTGACAAAAACTGAGGACTGATGGATGTGGGGGGGAGGAGGGATGGGCATGGAGGAGGACACTTGTGGGGATGAGCACTGAGTGTTATGTGGAAACTAATTTGACAAACTATTTGTAAAAAAGAAAAAAAAGAAATAAATAAAACATTAAAAAAATTTTTAAATAAAATAAAATCATTTAAAACAAATAAAAAAAAAGTGAAAAAAAAAATAAAAGAAATAGATACTACTTTGCCAGCTGTCCCCTATTGATGTGTGGCTGATAGACAAACTGCTTAGTTGGACAAATGTATTTGTGTACCTGGACATTATACTAGAAGATGAGGAGGTACACTACCTATGTCGAACACCCTAAAAAATATTTCAACATGCTTTGTTAATTTAACCTAATGATCATTTTAAAGGTAAAGTTTGTATTTTAGAGCAGTTTTAGATTTACAAAATTATTGTGAAGATAGTACAGAGAGCTCTTATATGCCCCATATCCGGTGTCACCCATTGACCTCTTGCATTAATAGTATGGCACATTTGTCTATTAATAGCCCAATATTGATAGATAATGGTAAGCTAAGCTCCGTACTTTATTCATATTTCCTCAGTTGTTTCCTAATATCCATTTTCTGTTCTGAGATCCTTTCCAGGATATTACATCCCATTTAGTCTTCATGTCTCCGTAGGTGCCTCTAGGTTGTCACAGGCTGTCACAACTTCGTTTATTTTTGATGATCTTGGCAGTTTTGAGGATTACTGGTCAGATTTTTGGAGAATGTCTCTCATTGGGGGTTTTTGTGATGTTTTCTTCATGATGATACTGGAGAATCTGGTTTTGGTAGGAAGATTACACAGGTGAAGTGCCATCCTCCCCACATTGTATTGTGAGCACGTATTATGAATATCACTTTCCACTGTTGATGTTGACCTTGATCACCTGGCTGAGGTAGCATTTGTCAGGTTTCTCCACTATCATTACTCTTGATTTCCCCTCCCTTTCCACACTGTCCTCTTTGGAAGAAAGTTACTAGGCATAACACGTACTTAAACAGTGTGAATTTATGCTCCACTTCCTTAAGGGCAGAGTATCTACATAAATCAGTTAGAACTTTTCTCCTTGGGAGATTTCTTTATTATTCCCCATTTATCCACTCATTTGTTTACATCAGTGTAGATTCACAGCTATTTATATTACACTGTGGGTTATAATCTAATGCTACTTTATTTTTTTGCCCAGATTGTTCCATATCTTCTAGTTGGCTCTTATATCCCTTTCACGTACCTCCATCTTTGTTGAGATTTTTTTGTTTTTGTTTTCTCAAGCACTTTTTTACTTCCTGGCTCTAAGAGGTGCTCTAGGCCTATGTGGTGAATTACATTGATTCATTATTTTGAATACTGAACCAGCTTTGCACACCTGGAATACATCCAATTTGATGGAAGTGGGTAGTGTTTTTCTTTCTTTCTTTCTTTCTTTTTTTTGGATTTGATTTGCCAATATTTGTTAAGGATTTTTACATGGATTTAAATGAGAGATACTGGTCTGTGTTTTTCTTTTTTCTTTTGTCATTTTGTTTTGATATTAGGGTAATGATGACCTCATAGAATGAAGAAGTGTTCCCTCTGCCTTCTGGGGGAGATTGGGAAGTATGGATAACATTTCTTCCTTAAATGTTGAGTAGCATTTACCAGTGACACCATCTGGATCTGGTGATTTCTTTTTTACAAGGTTATTTTAGTCATTCACTTTCTTTAATAATTTCAATAGCCCTGTATCTATTTCTCCTTGAATAATTTTTGGTAGTTGGTATGTCTCAAGGAATTGGTCCATTTCATCTAAATCATCAGACTTGTGGACATCGAGTTGTTCACAGTATTCCTATATGATCCTTTTCTGTCCATAGAATAGTAGGGATGACATCCCCTTCATTCCTAATAGCGATAATTTGTGTCTTCTTTCTTTTTTCTTGGTTAGCTTGGCTAGGAGTTGATCAATCTTGCTGATTTTTTTCCTAAGACAAAGAACCAACTTCTGGTTTTGTTGATTATTTTTCTATCCTTATTTTCAGTTTCATTGATTTCTGCCCTAGATTCTATTCTTCTGCTTGCTGTAAGCTTAAATTGTTCTTATTTCTCTAGTTCCCTGAGGTGGAAGCTTAGGTTATTGATTTTTTAATCTCTTTTCTGATACATGGATTTAATGCTATAAATTTTCTTCTAAACGCTGATTTTGATACATCCCACAAATTTTCCTAAGTTATATTTCCATTTTTTATTTTGTTCAAGCTATTTTGAAATTTCTCTCGAAATTCTACTGTAACCAATGCGGTATTTAGAACTGGGTTCTAAATATGTGGGGATTTTTCCAGATATCTTTTAGTCATGGATTTCTAGTTTAATTTCACTGTGGTCTGAGAACATACTTTGTGTGAATTTTTCTTTTAAGTTTGGTAGGGTATATTTTATTGCCCACAATGTGGTCTAACTTGGTGAGCATTGCATGCAAGCTTGAGTAGAAAGTGTGTTCTGCTGTTTCATGGGGTCTTCCACAGATGTCAATTAGATTATGTTGAAGAACAGTACCATTGAGGTCAAATGTATCCTTACTGATTTTCTGCCTGCTTGATCTCACAGTTATTGATGGAGTAGATGGAGCTGGAGTCCCCAACGACAGTAGTGGATTTCTCATTTTATCCTTTAAGTTCCATAATTTTTTGCTTCTTGGATTTTGATGTTTTATTTTTGGGTACATACATGTTTAAGAATATTATGTCTTCTTAGAGGATTGATCCCTTTACTACTAAGTAGTGCCTCTTTTTATCTCTGATAATTTTCCTTGTTCTGAAATCTGCTTGGTCTGAAATTAATAAAGCTACTCCAGTGAACCTTTTTTTTTTTTTTTATAAAAATGTTACTTGCAACCTTGAGTTGCATGGGCTCCAACCCATGAACCGTGAGATTATGACCTGAGCTGAAGTTGTGTGCTTAACCAACTGAGCCACCCAGGCACCCCTCTTTAGTGGTTTGCTTTTAGACAATATATAAGTGGGTCTTGTTTGGTGGGTAGTATGACAATTGCATTCTTTTAATGCCTCTGTTGAGACCATTGATATTTAAGTAGTTGTTAGTTCATTTTGATTTGTATCAACTATGCTTATAACCTTTTTACTTATTATCAGAGGCTTCTTTTTCTCTCTTCTGGTTTTTTTTTTTTTTTTTTGAGAGAGGCCGCAAGTGAGAGAGGGGCAGAGAGAAAGGGAGAGAGAGAGAGAAGCGGGGCTCATCCTAAGCAGAGCTTGAGCTCACAAACCGTGAGATCATGACCTGAGAGGAAGTCAGATGCTTAACCAACTGAGCCAACCAAGTGCCCCTGCCTTCTCTGATTTTAATTGAGTATTTTATATAATACAACTTTTTATATTCTTTTAGTGTAGTAATTACACTTGTTTAAAAAAAAACTTTGAAGTGATTTGAAGTGATTGAAGACCTAAAGTTTAAAGTCTACATTTTACACTAATATATGTCCACCTTTAAATAACATACTGCGTTTCATGTGTAATGCCGGTACCTGATAACAATGCATTCCCAGCTCCCCCATCCCGTCCCTTAGGACATTGTTTATCCATATGGTATAATGACACAATGTGTTACTACTTATTACTTTGACAGTTAGGTTATAGATCAATTGAGTAAAAGAAAAATAAAATATTTTCCTTTAGCTTCATTTATTTCTTTGCTGATGCTCTCCTTTTCTTTACGTAGAGCCAAGCTTCTAACTTAAAAGATCTTCTTTAGATAGAAGGAAAATTATGTAACCCTTCTTGCAGGAGAGGTCTGCTGGTGATGAATTATCTTGCTATCAAGAAAGACTTTATTTGTCCTTCATATCTGAATAATAATTTTGCTTGATAGAGAATACCAGGTTGGTGATTTTTTTCTTTCAACTATTTAAATTTTCACTTTATCCTCTTATTAGCATAGTTTCTCATAAGTCAGATATAATTTATATTTTTGTTCTTCTGCAGGTTTTTTATTCTTAGGATTCTTTGCGGATTTTCTCTTTGTCTTTGGTTTTCTGCCATTTGAATATGATAAGCCTAGGTGTGTGTGTGTATTTTTGGTATTTATACCAAATATATATTTAGTATTTATCTTGCTTGACATTCTCTGAGCTCCTTGGATGTGGTTTGTTGTTATCATTAATTTTGTTTTATTTTAATTTTTTTATTTTTTAAATTAACTTTTTAAAATTTACATCTAAGTTAGTTAGCATATAGTGCAAGAATGATTTCAGGAGTAGATTCCTTAATGCCTCTTACCCAATTATCCCATCCCATAGTTTTGCTGATTGTTTCCTTCACTGTGCAGAAGCTTTTTATTATGATGAGGTCCCAATAGTTCATTTTTGCTTTTGTTTCTCTTGCCTCTGGGGGCGTGTTGAGTAAGAAGTTGCTGCCGCCAGGGTCAAAGAGGTTCCTGCCTGCTTTCTCCTCGAGGATTTTGATGGCTTCCTGTCTTACATTTAGGTTTTTCATCCATTTTGAGTTTATTTTTGTGCATGGTGTAAGAAAATGGTCCAGGTTCATTTTTCTGCATGTTGCTGCTCAGTTTTCCCAGTACCACTTGCTGAAGAAACAATATTTATTCCATTGAATATTCTTTCCTGCTCTGTCAAAGATTAGTTGGCCATACATTTGTGAGTCCAGTTCAGGGTTTTCTATTCTGTTCCATTGATGTGAGTATCTGTTCTTGTGCTAGTACCATACTGTCTTGATGATTACAGCTTTGTAATACAGCTTGAAGTCTGGGATTGTGATGCCTCCTGCTTTTGTTTTCTTTTTCAAGATTGTTTTGGCTATTCAGGGTCTTTTCTGGTTCCATACGAATTTTATGATTGTATGTTCTAGCTCTGTGAAGAATGCTGGTGTTATTTTGATAGGGATTTGCTGTTATCATTAATTTTAGATAGTTCTCAGCCATTATTATTTCAAAAATTTCTTATGTTCTCTTTTCCTTTTGGTATTCTACTTACACACATGTTTTATCTTTGGAAATTGCCCCCATTTCTTGGATGTTTTGTTCTGTTGTTTGTTGTTTTTTTTTTTTTAATTTTCTCTTTGCATTTCACTTTGGGAAGTTTGTATTGACTTCTCTTCAAGCTCACAAATACCCCAGTGGTACTGAGTCTGCTCGTGAGTCCATTGAAGGCATTCTTCATTTCTGTTGCAGTGGTTTTGATTTTCAGCATTTCCCATTCATTCTTTTCGAATCTCTATTAGTCCTCTCTCCCTAAATGTTGTCTATTCTTTTCATTAGAGTTCTTACTTCATTAGAGTTATTCTAAATACTCTGTTGGGTAAGTCCAACATTTGTGTCATACCTGAATCTGGTTCTGATGCTTTGTCTCTCCAGATTGTTTTTCTTGATTTCTGGCATGACTTGTATTGTTTTAAATTTGTTGTATTGGGTAATAGGAACTAAGGTTAAAAAAAAAAAAAGCCCTCTAAGTGTGAGCATTTGTGCTAATCAGGCTAGGAGTTGGGATTTGTTTTATGGGCTTCAGATTCCTCTCATGCCTTGGGTTATGTCTCTCCTTTTGACCTTGAATTTCCCTAAGTACTCCTTCTTAGCGGGGATCTGTGTCTTTCAGGGCTTTGAGCTGTAATCTGCTATTGTACTGGAGCCCTGTTGGTGTGGTGCTGAGGTGTGGAGGAGGTGAAACATTCTATAATCTTCAATTAAATCTTGGTCTTCTAGTGAATGGGACTCTGACCTGTGATCATCACATAGGTTTCTTCTTGTATAGCTTTCCCCTCTCTGACCTAGGTGAGGTAGGAATGCTTGATGGCCTCTAGTGAGATGATCTCTGGGAGAAGGCTCTGGTAAAATCTTGGCTTCCAAAGACTAGGCCTCTGTTAAGGCAGAGGCTCTGGACATGTTTTACCAAGATTGCTCTACTGCTTTCCCTCCTTGAGTCATAAAGGGATCTTTCTGGGCTCTTGACCATGAGAACCCGATGGAATTCTGAAGATAAAGCCCATGAGAGTATGGAGACCCTCCGAAGATGGTAGTTTTCAGGAGTTTCTCAATCTTGGGCTAGTCCACACTCGAGCAGTATCTAGATGTTTCAACCAGTTTATGGCTCCAGTGGCTTCTGTTTTAGACAAGCAAGCTGTGGCTGTGACTCTTGACCTTCCTGTGTCTCCAGGTTTCAGCATGGTGATTTTCTTTGAAAACTTGCTTCTCTGATCGGCCCCATACAAGTTACTGATTTTTAGTTGGTCCAGCTTTTTCTTATTGTAAGGATGAGAGTTCTAAGCTCTTTAAATGCCAGAGCTGAAATGGGAGTCACAACAATTATTTTTGAGAACATTACCACAAATCTTAACACCTCAGAAAGATAGTTACTATTTTCCTTTGTTTTATAGATAAACAAATGGGGCTGTAGTGAGGTTGAGTTTTATGTCCAAGACCATTTGTCTGCAGGTCTAAATACTTTTAAAATCTATATATCTTAGTTTCTTTGAAAATAGCTAATAAAGTATCAATTTTTTTAGTTTATTTTTGAGACAGAGAGAGCTGGAACATGAGTGGGGGAGGGTCAGAGAGAGAGGGAGACACAGAATCTGAAACAGGCTCCAGGCTCTGAGCTAGCTGTCAGCACAGAGCCTGATGTGGGGCTCGAACCCACGAACTGTGAGATCATGACCTGAGCCGAAGACGGACACTCAACCGACTAAGCCACCCAGGTGCCCCTTAATGTTTTTGTCTACATTTTGGGGACCTCAGGTATAGGGGATTGAGTAATAGTACAGGGTAAGTTATTATCACTGATTTAGGCAATTGATTTATCAGTTTATTCATTTCCCCCCATTCCACTCATTCATTCCCTCCTCCCCTACCCCCCACCAGGGGTAGCTATTGAAAAATGGTTCACGTGTATCTTGTTATCCGAGTATGCTCTTGTAAAATGTCTTGTATTAAATCCTTCTATTTTTATTTTACATAATTGCTCTTTTCTTATGTATTTTATTCAGTTTCTTTTATTCCTGGTGCTCTGTTTTTAAAATACATCCATATTGATCTGGTTGGTTTGTTCAAACTATTCTATAGTACTCCAGCTTTATTTTTATAGAAAGCTTACATGCTCATTGTAGAGGTGAAAATATGGAAGTAATGATCACTGGAAATTACATTCTCAGGTAACCAGAGTTACCATTTTGGATCCTTTGAGATATCTTTGCACATACATAGAAATGCACTATATGTGTTCAATTTTACTTAAATAGGACCACCCTGCACATGTTATTTTATGATTTCTCCCTTTCATTCATTTCTATTTCATGGATATTGTTTCACAACAAATACAGATCTATAGCATGGCTTTTAATGACCACGCAGTACTCCATTGTATGGGTGCACCATGCATAAACTGTTCCCTCATTTATGAGTATTTTGCTTGCATTTTCTGTTTTTACTACCTCAGTAAACAGCTTTCTGCAGACCTCTTCTCTCATTTGTCCAATGAGCTCTTCAAAATAAAGACTTTCTGTCCCCTGCATGGGTTGGGCTGGGTTTTATTTCACCCACAAAATTGATGCCTCGTCTACTACTTTGTTACCCAAAGACTAAAGAGCAAAGTGACTTGAGCTGTTAAAGTCAGCGAGTTTATAAGTTTCTGAACATTGGCCATAGGGGAAGAAGTCGCAAAAGAGATCATTTTATCAGGTCTGCTCTAATAAGCGGGAACCTGCAGAAAGATTTCTGTACGCACATCCATAAATCTGTGGTCTTCTGTGGCATTGCCTAGTGAAGCCTTTGGCCTCTGCTGCAGGCTATCTCCTGGGTCACGGCTCTATCCCAAGTCATCAGGGCACCTGCATACCCACCAGGCTCCCCAGTACTCTAATGCTAATGAGACACCAACCCCATGTTGCTCTTCTACTTTGTGTCAGAATAGATAGAAATAAACAAGCTGTTAAAATTAGTAGTTTTTATATAATTTGATTAAAATTATAGTTCAACACTAACTTTTGATGGAGTCACATTCTGTTCGAAATGTTGTTCTTAACACCAAATATGCCAAAATTATTTAGAGGGATGTTATTTTCCTAGTATTTACAACTCAGAAAGATGTATGCCAAGAAACCTCTTGGATATATCTGCTTTACCCAAGAAATTTTGGGCCAAGATTTGAAAACTCAAGAAATTTAGACACACGTTTGGGTACTTATTCTTAAATAAACCAAATGTTTCCTTGTTTCAGTTTTCAGTGTGTTTGTTTCTTATTTATAGTTTGTGGAACTCTAATTCAGAGTTCTGATGAATGAAACTTTCTGGGTTCCATTTTGCTTTTTTTGAGGTGATAGGAGACAGAACTTTGGTTTAGTAGGAATAAAGAACTTATAAAAATTATGGTAGAAGTGAGCATGGAATATTAAAATACTTAGAGATAAACAAACTTAAAGATGAAATTTTAGTATCACAAGACATTTAAAAAGACCTAATTACCTGTTACTGACATGGTAATGAAAAAAAACCACATTTGTTATGGTCACTGGTTATAAGCTTTTATGAGCCACTTCAACTTCCTATATTACATGGAAATAATTAAGTTTCAACTTTTAAAATAGTGAAATACTTTGATATTTTTACTATTCTAGAATAAACAGTTGAAAGACTGCTGGCTTTGCTATTAACTGTCATGGTTTATTTTCCCCCTGGACCCATGTGATGAACTGTGTTTATGATGTTGTGGGAATCAAACTGGACCAGCAACCTACCCCCCACCAGTTTTAATAAGACACAAGTGACATATAATAATGTATAAGTTTGGAGTTCACAATATAACTTGCTGTGTGTATAGACTGCAAGAGGATTACCATAATAAGCTAACATCTGTCACCACACACAGTCACGCATTGGTTTCGTTCCTTGTGATGAGAACTTTTATGATAGGTTCTCTTACCAACATCCTTTCTCCTCCTCTTTGGTGATCACTCTACTTTCCACTTGTGACACTTGTGATCTGGCCTGTGCTGAGGTTTTTTTGCTCTCACCATGGCCTACATTTCTGTTTAGCTCAGAGGTAACATGAGCCATTTTAGCTCCAAGAGGAAGTAGATTTTCCCTTCCGGTGGGAAGAGTCTTCAGTCAGAGGAGCATAATAGAAATGCTAAATGATGATTCTTTTTTTTTTTTTTTTTAATTTTGAGCACCAACAGCTCTTTTGTCCCAGTAGTTTCCCTCTATCAAGGACCTTCTACCACCTTCCTTGGGGACTGCACCGCCATGGCTGTGTGTGTGTCAGAACTTTGTCACGTCATCATTCACATGACTTCTGCTCTCCCTTCTTTGGGGCCAGTTCCTTGCCTTCCTGCTGGAGAGCTCCTGGGGTATCCTGGGAGTTGGCTGACAGTCCTTAAGTTCCCTTTATGATAATTTCCAGGAGGCTAAAATTCTCAAGAACCTTGGGCAAGTTAGCTTTATGATAATTTCTAGAAGGCTAAAATTCTCAAGAACCTTGGGCAAGTGTGCATCAGTCTCCTAGTTTGTAAAGTGGGGATGATAAGCATTTACCTCAAAAGGTTGCTATGAGGATCCAACCAGTTAATGTTTAATTTTTTAAAATTTATTTCTGAGAGGGAGACACACACACACACACACACACACACACACACACACACACACACACACACAGCGTGAGCAAGGGAGGGTCAGAGAGAGAGGGAGACACAGTATCTGAAACAGGCTCCAGACTCTGAGCTAGCTGTCAGCACAGAGCCCGATGCGGGGCTGGAACCCATGAACCATGAGATCATGACCTGAGGCGAAGTTGGATGCTTAACCGACTGAGCCACCCAGATGCCCCCAACCAGTTAATGTTTATAAAGTGCTTGGAGCAGTATCCTGCTCCAAGGGGTCTGTGAAGGGTTAAGGATAAATAATAACCTCACAATTCTGAGAGCTCAGAGTGATCAGAGGCAGAATCCTGTTCTGCAACCCACTGTGACCCTGATTTCTTGAGCAATTAGAAATGTTACCCTGAAACGTCCCTATTTTGGAGCACTAATTTGTTCATAAATGAGGGTCTTTTAAATGGAGATATAAAAAGGACTGTACACTAGAACTAAGAATATATGAACACAATGTATTGTATTCTTTTTAAACCAGGGCCATTATGGGGCGCCTCGGTGGCTCAGTTGGTTAAGCATCCGACTTCAGTTTAGGTCATGACCTCGCAGTCTGTGAGTTTGAGCCCTGCCTCAGGCAGTGTGCTAATAGCTCAGAGCCTGGAGCCTGGAGCCTGCTTCAGATTCTGTGTCTCCCTCTATTTCTGCCCTTCTCCTACTTGCCCACTTTCTCTCTCTCTCTCAAAAATAAATAAACATTAAAAAATAAAATAAACCAGGGCCGTTTGATTTTTAAGATGAAACTATTTTAAAATTATTGTGGGATTATTTACTTATTACTTACTTATCATTACTTATGTATTGTGTTTATTTACTTATTATTTACTTATCATTACTTATGTATTGTGTTTATATGAATCCTGAAGCTCTCATGGGCTAGAAAGTGGTTAATGCCTACACATATCCACAAATACATTATTGTTCCTATATCTTAGAGAACATTTTCTCCAGCTCCCCATGTGCTATTTTGTATTTTCCTGTTTTTCAATCATTAGTGCAACAAATAATCTGACAGAAGAAACATGCTGTGCCGATAAAATATCCTCAGATTCCCAACAAACCACTGTGATGGTCTTATTTTATTTAGAACAGAGAAGCAGAAGGTGAAAAAAAATAAAATAAACTGCTTTGCTTATCACGACTATAAGCAAATCCACTAGGGTGGCAAATTAGCACACTCGCGTTAAAGGGTACCGCCCCCCCCCCCCCGCATCTGTTAGCAACGTACACATACAGGTGTGCTCTATTAGCTCCCGACCACTGATGTAGCCAAATACCATCATCTTAGTGGCTTAAACATGAATTTATTATTTGTCCATTCTGGAGGCTAGAAGTCTGAAATGAGTCAGCAGGGCTGCATTGTTTGCTGGGGGCTCTGCCACTGAGTGTGCTCGATGCTTTTTTCACCTTCTAGAGGCTGGCTGCTCTCCTCACCTCATGGCTACTCCTTCCATCTTCACAGCCTGCAGTGTTGCATCTTCAAATCTTTTTCTCTTGGACTCTGACTCTCCTGCCTCCCTCTTTGCTTTATGAGGATCGTTTTTGATTACATTGGCCCACCCAGATAATCCAGGAGAATGTTCCATCTTGAGGTCCTTTAACTTCATCACACCTGCAAAATCTCTTTTGCCAGGTAATCATTATTAGCAGAGTAACATATTCACAGATTCCAGGCATTAGGAGATGGACACCTTTGCGGGGGGTGGGGGCTGGGCACCATTGTCCCTGCACCTACTACAGGTGCCCTCATAAATGAGACCTTCGATGCCATCCAGGCATTTAACTGTCTCAACCTTATTTTTATGAGTTTGCAAGTTATAACTATGGTTAAATTCTGACAAGTTGTTCTCACTTTCTTTCCCTCTCCCCACAAGCCTTTGTACACATTTAAATAAGTCCCATAGCTTTTAGTTTCTTCTTAAATGCTGAAAACACCCTGGAGTTTTGTGAGAAAGGATTTAATGAGAAAGACACCCCCACACTGTGTCTTGAATAGCTACACAAAGCAAGCAAAAGTCAAAGATGAAAGTACATGAGCAAAGAAATCTATGACACCCAGTGATGACATGGGTCTTTGAAGCCATTTGAGGAAATAGATAGGATTTGGTCCTTAGGATCTTTCCTGGGGAAAAAGTTACGAATGTGGGCATTTGAATTAGCAAATTCAAAGAGGGGCAGGCGAGGTCTTAGAGGCAAGAACAGAGGCTCCCTGGGCACTGCATTGTCAGTGCTGGGCACAAGCCTGGCACATCAGAGGCAATTATAAAATGATTAGGTAATAACGTACTTGTTGAAAGTATCCAAGGAACAGCTTAGGCCGTGGGAAGGATCTGGACTGTGAAATACAGCCTGAAAAGAAATGGGTTTAATATTCTCAGGAAGGAATGAACCACCACATTGAGCTTTGCTTCTAACTGCTGACTCACACAGCCATTCTTCATTGATTCCTTCTCTCTTGATGTAAAAGAAACTAACCCCCCTGGTATCCCTCTCCTCTGTCCTTTCTTGAAAAATGAAATAGCAGAGCTGTTTCTCTGTTTATTTTGCTCATGCATTACTATTGTTTAAAGCACGATTTTCAAATTCATTTCTAGCTAAGTGGATTGATTTTTTTTTTTTTTTATTACTCGTGCTGAGCAGTTGACAGAAATGATTTATTGCATCTCTGGGATTTCAGCAGCTCCTTATGACTCATGGTTTAATTCACAGTTTCCTTAATGGCTTCGGTGTCTGTGGTGTTTGCTCTGAGAGCTCCTGTAAAGTGCTGGCCCTGTGCTCTGGCCCTCGTTTTCCTTTTCCTCAGCTCTGTGACCGTGATGACTATAAGAAGAGAAAACACTCCTAAACAGAGGAGACCTGCTGCCTTCTCCTTTCCTAGAAACTGCAGCTGTTGTGGCTCTATTCTACCAGCTTGAGTCTGGTCGGCTAGAAAGGAGGCTTGGATGGAGCTGAGCGAGGATGGTAAAATGTGGAGATCTTAGGGAGATGGCCTATATTCCATACTTCCTAACAACGATGACCAAAATAGCATCCTCCTTACCAGCCACATAGCATGTGTTAGTCCAGGCATTGGCAAACTACAGCCTGTGGGCTAAATTTGGCCCACTACCTATTTTTGTAAATAATGTTTTGTTGGAACACAGCGATGCCCATTCATTTACTTAACGTGTATGGCTGCTTTTATGCTGCAACGGCAGAGCTGAGTGGTTACACAGCAACTCCATGAGCTATAGAAACAAAATTCTAGGCCACTTTCAAACAATGTTTGCTGATGCTGTCTTAGTCCACTTAATCTTCAGGATACAAAGTAGATTTTGGTAATCCCAACACCATTTCATGGAAGAGGAACCTGAGGCTCTGAGACCATAGGTAATGTGCCTAAGGTCTTGCAGCTACTAAGACATGGAGAGAAAGAATTAGAACTCAGTGAGTCTGCCTTCAAGAGCTACTCAGAGAAGGCAGTAATTGCCAAGCCTGTCACATTAACATGTCCTATTTCTTTCTATCCTCACAAAGTTTTGCTTTGTGAAGTCTTTCCAGGTTATATAATTGTCAATTGCCTAATGGCTTTATGGAGCTTAGATTTTTTTCTTATTTTTTAAATTACATCCAAGTTAGTTAGCATATAGTGCAATAATGATTTCAGGAGGAGATTCCAGTGATTCATCCCCTATGTTTAACACCCAGTGCTCATCCCAACAAGTGTCCTCCTTAATGCCTCTTACCCAGTTATCCATCCCCCCACCCACAACCCCTCCAGTTACCCTCTGTTGGTTGTATTTAAGAGTCTGTTTTGTCCCCTTCCTTGTTTTTATATTATTTTTTTTCCTCTTTTCATCTGTTTTATGTCTTAAATTCCTCATAGAGTGAAGTCATGCATATTTGTCTTTATCTGACGAGCTAATTTCGCTTAGTATAATACCCTCTTATTCCATCCACATAGTTGGAAATGGCAAGATTTCATTCTTTTTGATTGCCGAGTAATGCTCCATTGTGTGTGTGTGTGTGTGTGTGTGCGCGCACACACACACACACACACACACACCACATCTTCTTTAGCCATTCATCCATTGATGGACATTTGAGCTCTTTCCATACTTGGGCTATTGTCAATAGCGCTGCTATAAACATTGGGGTGCATGTGCCCCTTTGAAACAACACACATGTATCCCTTGGATAAATACCTAGTAGTGCAATCGCTGGGTTATAGGGTAGTTATATTTTTAGGGTTTTGAGGAAACTCCATACTGTTTTGCAGCAGTTTGCATTCCCACCAGCAGTGCAAAAGAGATCCTCTTTCTCCACATCCTCGCCTCCAACACAACTTGTTGCCCGAGTTGTTAATGTTAGCCATCCTGACAGGTGTGAGGTAGTAGCTCATTGTGGTTTTAATTTGTATTTCTCTGATGATGCATGTTGTTGAACATTTTTTAATGTGTCAGTTGGCCATCTGGATGTCTTCTTTGGTGAAGTGTCTGTTCATGTCTTTTGCCCATTTCTTCACTGGATTATTTGTTTTTGGGGGTGTGAAGTTTGATAAGTTCTTTATAGATTTTGGATACCAACCCTTTATCTGATATGTCATTTGCAAATATCTTCTTCCATTCTGTCAGTTGCCTTTTAGTTTTGCTGATTGTTTCCTTCACTGTGCAGAAGCTTTTTATTTTGATGAGGTCCTAATAGTTCATTTTTGCTTTTGTTTGCCTTGTTTCTGGAGATGTGTTGAGTAAGAACTTGCTGCAACCAAGGTCAAAGAAGTTTTTGCCTGTTTCCTCCTCAAGGATTTTGATGGCTTCCTGTTTTACATTTAGGTCTTTCATCTATTTTGAGTTTATTTTTGTGTATGGTGTAAGAAAGTGGTCCAGGTTCATTTTTCTGCATGTTGCTGTCCAGTTTTCCCAGCACCATTTGCTGAAGAGACTGTCTTTTTTTTTTTTTTTTACAAATAGTTTATTGTTAAATTAGTTTCCACATAATACCCAGTGCTCATCCCAAGTGCCCATCGCTCCTCCCCCCCACATCCATCAGTCCTCAGTTTTTGTCAGCATTCAAGAGTCTCTCATGGTTTGCCTCTCTCCCCTTCCCCCACCATTTCTCCCCTTCTTCTCCCCCTTGTTCCTCAGTTAAGTTCCTCCTAATCCTCCTATACGTGCAAACATATGATATTTGTCCTTCTCTGCCTGACTTATTTCGCTCAGCATAACACCTTCAAGGTCCATCCATGTTGCTACACGTGGCCAGATTTCATTGTTTCTCATTGCCATGTAGTATTCCATGGTATAGATAAACCACATCTTCTTGATCCATTCTTCTTTTGATGGACACTTAGGCTCTTTCCATGTTTTAGCTATTGTAGAGAGTGCTGCTATGAACATTGGGGTACATGTGCTCCTATGCCTCAGCATTTCTGTATCCCTTGGGTAAATTCCTAGCAGTGCTATTGCTGGGTCATAGGGGACTTCTATTGTTAGTTTCCTGAGGAACCTCCACACTATTTTCCAGAGGGGCTGCACCAGTTTACATTCCCACCAACGGTGTAGGAGGGTGCCCGTTTCTCCACATCCTCGCCAGCATCTAGAGTTCTCTGATTTGCTCATTTTAGCCACTCTGACTGGCGTGAGGTGGTATCTCAGTGTGGTTTTGATTTGTATTTCCCTGATGGGGGGGATTCTGAGCATCGTTTCATGTGTCTGTTGGCCATCTGGATGTCCTCTTTGGAGAAGTGTCTGTTCATATCTTCTGCCCATTTTGAAGAGACTTTATTCTACTGGATAATCTTTACTGATTTGTCAAAGATTAGTTGGCCATATGTTTGTGAGTCCATTTCTGGGTTCTGTATTCTGTACCAGTGATTTGAGTGTCTGTTTTTGTGCCATTACCATACTGTCTTGATGATTACCGCTTTGTAATACATGTTGAAGTTCAGGATTGTGATTCCTCCGGCTTTGGTTTTCTTTTTCAGGATTGCTTTGGTTATTCAGGGTCTTTACTGGTTCCATACAAATTTTTGGATTGTTTGTTCTAGCCCTGTGAAGAATGCTGGTGTGATTTTGATAGGGATTGCGTTGAACATGTAGATTCCTTTGGGTAGTATTGAGATTTTAACAATATTTGTTCTTCCAATCCAGGAGCATGGAATATTTTTCCATATTCTTGTGTCTTCTTCAATTTCTTTCATAAGATTTCTATAGTTTTCAGTGTATAGATTTTTTCAAGTCTTTGGTTAGATTTATTCCTAAATACTTTATGGTTTTTGGTGCAATTATAAATGGAATCAATTCCTTGATTTCTCTTTCTGTTGCTTCACTATTGGTGTAAAGGAATGCAACCAATTTCTGTGCATTGATTTTATATCTTATTGCAATTTTGCTGAATTGATGGATCATTTATAGCAGTTTTTTGGTGGAATCTTTTGGGTTTTCCATACAGAGTATCATGTTGTCTGAGAAGAGTGAAAGTTTGACTTCGTCCTTGCCGATTTGGATGCCTTTTATTTCTTTCTGTTGTCTGATTGCTGAAGCTAGGACTTCCAATACTATGTTGAATAATAGTGGTGAGAGTGGGCATCCCTGCCTTATTCTTGACCTTAGGGAGAAAGCTCTCAGTTTTTCCCCATTGAGGATGATACTAGTGGTGGGTCTTTCTTCTTTTTAAAAATTTTTAACAGTGATTTATTTTGGAGAGAGACAGAGCATGAGCAGGAGAGGGGCAGAGAGAGGAAGACACAGAATCTGAGGCAGGCTCCAGGCTCTGAGCTGTCAGTACGGAGCCTGATGTGGGGCTTGAACTCATGAACTGTGAGATCATGACCTGGGCCTAAGATGGATGCTTAACTGACTGAGCTACCCAGTTGCCCAGCTATGGGTCTTTCATATATGGTTTTTATGATCTTGAGGTATGATCCTTCTATCCCAACATTTTTGAGGGTTTTTGTCAAGAAATGATGCTGTATTTTGTCAAATGTTTTCTCTGCATCTATTGAGAGGATTCTGTGGTTCTTTTCCTTTCTTTAATTGATGTGATGTGTCACATTGATTATTTTGCAGATACTGAACCAGCCCTGCATCCCAGGTACAAATTCCACTTGGTTGTGGTGAATAATTCTTTTAATGTATTATTGGGTCCAGTTAGCTAGTACCTTGTTGAAGAGTTTTGCATCCATGTTCATCAGAGAAATTGGTCTGTAGTTCTTCCTTTTAGTGGAGTATTTGTCTGATTTTGGAATCAAGGTAATGCTGGCTTCATCAAATGTGTTTGGAAGTTTTACTTTTGTTTCTATTTTTTTTAGAACAGCTT
Organism: Hyaena hyaena; assembly: GCF_003009895.1. Lineage (NCBI taxonomy): Eukaryota > Metazoa > Chordata > Mammalia > Carnivora > Hyaenidae > Hyaena > Hyaena hyaena. The sequence goes on along the minus strand of NW_024081815.1, from coordinate 249,348 downwards.
TAAAAGAATAGGTGGTAACTCTTTAAATGTTTGGTAGAATTCCCCTGGAAATCTGTCTGGCCCTGGACTCTTGTTTGTTGGGAGATTTTTGATTACTAATTCGATGTCTTTACTGGTTATGGGTCTGTTCAAATTTTCTGTTTCTTCCTGTTTCAGTTTTGGTAGTTGATATGTTTCTAGGAATTTGTCCATTTCTTCCAGATTGCCAATTTTATTGGCATATAATTGCTCATAATATTCTCGTATTATTGTTTGTATTACTGCTGTGTTGGTCGTGATCTCTCCTCTTTCATTCTTGATTTTATTTATTTGGGTCCTTTTCTTTTTGATCAAACTGGCTAGGGGTTTATCAATTTTGTTAATTCTTGAAAAGAACCAGCTCCTGGTTTCAATGATCTTTTCTATTGTTTTGTTGTTTTGGTTTCGATAGCATAGATTTCTGTTCTAATCTTTCTTATTTCCCATCTTCTGCTGGTTTGGGGTTTTATTTGCTGTTCTTTTTCCAGTTCTTTAAGGTGTAAGGTTAGGTTGTGTATCTAGACCTTTGTTCCTTCTTTAGGAAGGCCCGGCTTGCTATACTCTTCCCTCTTATGACCACCTTTGCTTCATCCCAAAGGTTTTGGTCTGTGGTGTTACCTTTTTCATTGGCTTCCAGGTACTTTTTCATTTCCACTTTAATTTTTTGGTTAGTCCATTAATTCTTTAGTAGGATGTTCTTTAGTCTCCAAGTATGTGTTCTCTTTTGACATTTTTTCTTGTGGTTGATTTCGAGTTTCATAGCATTGTGGTCTGAAAATATTCATTGTATGATCTCGATCTTTTTGTACTTGTTGAGGGCTGATTTGTCTCCCAGTATGTGATGTATTCTGGAGAATGTTCCATGTGTACTTAAGAAGAATGTGTCTTCTGCTGCTTTAGGATGAAATGTCATGAATATATCTGTTAAGACCATCTGGTCTAGTGTGTCATTCAAAGCCATGGTTTCCTTGTTGATTTTCTGTTCAGATGATCTGCCCATTGCTGTAAGTGGGGTGTTGAAGTCCCCTGGTATTATGGTATTATTATCATTAAGTTTCTTTATGTTTGTGAGTAATTGATTTATATATTTGGGTGCTTCATGTTAGGGTTATCAATGTATACAGTTGTTAGACCTTGGTGGGTAGACCCCTTAATGATGATCTAATGCCGTTCTTCATCTCTTGTTACAATTTTTATTTTAAAATCTAGATTGTCTGGAATAAGAATGGCTTCTCTGGCTTTCTTTTGGCAACCATTAGCATGATAGATGGTTCTCCATCCCCTTACTTTCCATCTGAAGGTGTCTTTAGGTCTAAAGTGGGTCTCCTGTAAACTGCATATAGATGGATCTTGTTTTCTTCTCCATTCTGTTACCCTGTGTCTTTTGATTGGAGTTTCATCCATTGACATTAAAAGTGAATACTGAAAGATAAGAATTTATTGCCATTATATTGCCTGTAGAGTTGGAGTTTCTGGTGGTAGTTTCTGGTCGTTTCTAGTCTTTGTTGCTTTTGGTCTTTTTTGTTTTGTTTCTTTTCCCCTCAGAACATCCCCCTTAAAATTTCTTTCAGGGCTGTTTTAGTGGCCACGAACTCCTTTAATTTTTGTTTGTCTGGGAAACTTTTTAAATCTCCCTCTATTTTGAATGACAGCTTTGCTGGATAAAGAATTCTTGGCTGTGGGGCAACTGGGTGGCTCAGTCGGTTAAGCACCTGACTTCAACTCAGGTCATGATCTTGCAGTTTGTGGGTTTGAGCCCCACATCAGGTTCTGTGTTGATAGCTCAGAGCCCGGAGCCTGTTTCAGGTTCTGTGTCTCCCTTTCTCTCTGCCCCTCCTTTGCTCACACTCTGTCTCTCTCTGTCTCAAAAATAAAATAAACATTTAAAAAAAATTCTTGGCTGCATATTTTTCTGATTCAGCACATTGACTATGTCCTGCCACTCCTTTCTGGCCTGCCAAGTTTCTGTGGATAGGTTTGTGGTGAACCTGATCTGTGTTCCCTTGTATGTTAAGGACTTTTTTCCCTTGCTGCTTTCATGATTCTTTGCTTGCCTGAGTATTTTGTGAATATGACTATGATATGCCTTGTTGATGGTCGGTTTTTATTTAATCTAATGGGAGTTCCCTGTGATTCCTGGATTTTGATGTCTGTCTGTCCCCAGGAAAAGTTACCTGCTATGATTTGCTCACATTTTGCTCACATAAACCTTATACCCCTTTGTCTCTCTCTTCTTCTTCTGGGACCCCCTATGATTGGTATTTTACTCCTTTCTAATGAGTCACTGCATTCTCTAATTCTTAAATCATGCTCTTTTGCCTTAGTCTCCCTCTTTTTCTCTGCTTCATTATTCTGTGTAAGTTTGTCCTCTATATGATTGATTCTCTACTCTGATTCATCTATCCTTGCCGCCGTGGCATCCATTTGAGATTGCAACTCCGTTATAGCATTTTTAATTTTGCCCTGATTTAGATTTTACTTCTTTTATCTCTGTAGAAAGGGATTCTATGCATTTTCAACCCCAGCTAGTATTTTTATTATCTTGATTTTAAATTCTGGTTCAGACATCTTGCTAGTATCTGTGTTAAGTCCCTGGCTGTCATTTCTTCCTGTTCTTTGTTTTGGGGTGAATTCCTTCATCATTTTGAAAAAGAATTAATAGAATAAAAAAAAAATAATAAATTAAAAATTAAAAACAACACAAAAAGTCAAGTAAAGGATGCTAGCTCTTAGGTGTGTTTTGGTCTGGTTGTTGAAAGAAGCTTGACAGAATAGCAAAAAAAGAGAATGAAAAAAATGAAAAAAGGAATACACTTTAAAATAAAAATGAATACAATAAAATAGCATAAACAAAATGATGAAAGTAAAATAGTATTTTAAAAAACTACTAAGAAGTAAAAAATACAGTAGAAAAAATTGAAGAAATATCTTTTTTATAAGAATGGAAAATAAATTTTTTTCTCTTTATATATTCAAGAATAAAAGAAAAAAAAGAATAGGTGGACCAGCAGACAGAGTGAAATGCAAATGAAATTTTGTCCATTTTCCCCTAGAAGTCAAACTGTGAAGTACTTTATAGTCTGTAAACTAAGGTGGAGAGACTTGTGTTTCTCTGTATTTGCCCAGTTGGGCAGGGTTAGGTGTAACGACTCCATTCTCCACTAGATGGCACTGCTTTGTTTACTGTGGTGGATCACTGTGGTGTGTGTAGGCGTGTATGCACATGCAGAGAACGGATGAACATGGTATCTCCCAGCTTCCTGGTCTCTAGTAGCAGAACTCCGTGCTCCCCCTGACAGGCATTCAAGCATCCCTCCTTTGTCCTGGCTTCTGTCCACTCCCTGCTTCTACACTGCCTGTGACCAAGACATTAGTTGGCCAAGGGGCACTAATAAAACCCTCTTGAGTTTTATCTCTGATGGGGCTGTTTCTCCAAACCCCTCACTTCTGAAGGCCCTGCAGCTTTGATCCATTCAGACCCTCTGGGGAAGGGTCTCCCCGAGCAGTGGCCAAGAGCTGGCCCACTTCACACCCCCCCAGCATATTCAGGAGACTGTGCTGCTGCCAATGCTCAGAAAGTGTGGTGGGGTGCCAGCCCACCCCAGAAAAACTTTGTGCAATGTAGCAGCCGCATTTCAGAGATGATGGTAAATCACAACACACATCTAGTGCCAGGCTTCACCCTTAACATCTTTGTTCCAACACCAGCAAATGTGGCTGTTATTCAGGGTCCTCTGGGACCTTTGCCACTGGGGGTGCCATACAGCTTCTACCAAATGTCCTCCCCACAGGAAAACTGCCTCTCCCTGTGAGGCCCACGGGCCTCTCACTCCTCACTCTCTGCCCCTGGGGATTTGTCCTTCCCATCAAAGCACCACCAGATATCAAGCTGTGGGGTTTAAGACTCTGTGCTCCCCCTGTTTACAAAGTCTAAATGGAATTTAAACCTATTCTTTCTCCTTTTCCCTTTTTTTTTGTTGAATCCCTTGCAGTCTCTTTCTCCTTCCTCCATTTCTTGTTCTTTTGACTCTTTGTCTTTCTGTCTGCTTTTAAGGGTGGGGGGAGTGCTTTTCCCATACTTTCCCCTGTCTCCATCCTCTCTCCACAAGCGAAAACAGCTCCCTGCCCTCCGTGGGTTCTCTCTCCCCCAGTTCACCTCTTCATGCCGTCTACCTGCTGAGTTCTGTGGTTCAAGTTGTGCAGATTGTTGTATCAATCCTTAAATCAGTTTTCTAGGTGTGCAAGCTGGTTCAGTGTTGATCAAGCTCATTTCAGGGACAACAGAGGCAAAAACAGTTCTATGCTGCTCCACCATCTTCGCTCCTCCCCTGGAGCTTAGATTTTTAACTCACAACTGTGTATTAATGATGAAACCATTCGTTTGTGTAGACCATGGGTTCTCACCCATAGCTACCTAGTGGATACCCTACAGGAGCTCTGGAAGTACTGACCCTGGGTCCCATAACTTCCAGGTTCTGATTTCACCAGCTTGGGGTGCAACCTGGGCGTGGTGAACTTTAAAAGCTTCCCAGGTGATTCTAATGTGCAACTAAGGTTGAGACCCACTAGTGTAGACAGTTGTAAGTCTAGCCCTAGAAGACCGTGGTCATAGTGTGAGGTATTTTGTAATGAGTAAACCAGTAGTACAATAAACAGGAAAAGAGGAAAAGAAGGGTAAGTGATTCATAGTTTTCAGCCCATCTTGGAAATGTTGCAGTTTGTGAGTCCAACTACAGGTAATACTACATATACTTTCGGTTTTGTGATGATGAAGACTGTTGCATTACATTCCGGAATTTCCTTATTTGTGTACAGTTATACTAAGGTAGGTGTGTGTGTGTGTGTGTGTGTGTGTGTGTGTGTGTGTGTGTTTGCTTATGGACAGAAAGGGAGGAAAGGGGGAAAGAGATTTTTTGCTCAGAGAGATAATAGTCAGAAAGAAACAGTGGGAAAAAAGAATACCTTCCTTTAAAAAGGGTATATTTGGCTTCTGCATCCATTCAAAAACTGCAGTGTATTTCTTCTACAAAATGTGTATTTTGAGTTTCTCCATGTTTTAACCTTTACTTGAAGGGCAAGTTAAATCAGAGCTGATTTAGACTCATAGGGTTTGTTAACTGACTGCTGCCTCATGGACTTATATCATAATCATTAGCAGCAAATATTGAGCAAACCCTCCCAGGGGACTCAGTAGCACCGTGTGGCTGCCTCATCTCCCAGAAAGTGCACCTTCACTGCAGTGCCTGGGAAAACATAATCGCAGCCAAAATTCCAAATAAATATCTCACTACTCAGATTCTTTCCACTGTTTCTATTTGCACCGATGATAGAGCCAATGTTGTTAAAACAGCGTGAGACTGAACATTTACCCATGAGCCGAGTTCCACAAGCTGTCTTTACCGGCTGGTACATCATTCCAGTAAGAATAATGACATTATTAGACATCAGAGAGAGGTTTACAAGACTTTTCTCAACTATGAAAGGTCACACATGTTTTCTTGGAGGCTGCAAGAGAGAACTGGGGTATGAACATAAAATATCTGAGACCTTGAGGTTTGTGTCTGTACAGAAGTGGCTCCCCCTTACCTTTCTTAGGCATGACCGCAAAGGAGCACAGGCATTTCTCAGTGCTCGGGCTGGTGGAAAGGAAATGCATGTTTTAGAATTGGAACATAGTAGATTCATGAGATGTTAATGTGAAGTCTTAGTAACCTCTCAAAAAGGCCACTTGTGAAGTCAGACTGTCATCAGTCACAGAAACTGATGCATCTGTCTTCAGAGATATCCCTCAGAAACATCTTCCAGAAAGATTATGAAAGATGAAAAATATCAGTAAAGTTAAAAGATATTCTATAAATGGGAACATCTGCTGCTTCTGGCAATGTCTGAACCCTCTCTCAATTGAGAAATGACAAAATGATACATGTATAGACTCTATTGAAGAAAATAATGAAATTGATTGAAGGCAGCTGTGGCAGGATCAATTACTGCATGTTTGTGAAATTTCCCCATCAAAATGAGGCTATACTAAATGCATTTATTAAAACATACACTAACATGACAACAAGATGCAAACTTGTGCTCAGGTAGCACAGGTTAGATAGTGATCCCTAAAGTGAGCTAAGCAAACCAACCTGACTCTAATAAAAGTAAGAGTGGTTTAATAATGACCTCAAAGGCAAGTGTATACAATGTTGAAAGATGTGGATGGAAAAGAATATAATCAAATGTTGAGTGTAATAGTGACTGGAGACCTTGGCTGTTAGCATCCTGTTCACGTCAGATATAATCAGTTTTTTGTTGTTTTTTTTTTTTACATCAGGACATGTTTTGTTTTTACACAAACACAGCAAATAGAAATTTCAGCTCATATGCACTGCTTAAAGTGAATCAAGTAACCTATGGCCAACTGCATCAGTTGTATAAATAACCAAATAAAAACCCGAAGAAAGTTGAGAACAAATCCTCTGCTGTTGACCATATGTTGATTGATTGGATTCCCTCAACCTCAGCCAAGAGTTGTGATTTTGACAGTTGCTGACATTTGCCCATTAGGCCCAATATGGATCACAGGCCCAAACAATATATGTCTTCCTAACATACTGGAAAAGCATTTCTGAAAAGAGCCATGATTAAGAATGGACCAAAATGGAAATAAAAATGTGAGGAATTTTTGCATTGTGTGTCCTGTCACCCCTATGGTCCATATAGCAGTGTGGTGGAGTAGTCCCCCATGTGAGTTCTAGTGGATAAGGTCTGGTCATTTCTGACTCTTTTGCTTAGAGATAGAAGAGCGATATAAAGTAGTAGAAAATTTTAGCATATGGATGACCTAAAAGGACCACAATGGCCATATTTAATTTTCTTTGTCTTTCCATCTGCAAAAATATACTGAGCACCTGCTATGTCAGACCCAGGGCTCATTGCTCATAGTGATGAAGAACTGTAAGTTCAGTGAGGGAAGACAGCTGTGAAAGGTATAGTTCCCCAAATAAACTAAGAGTACAAGTTATAATGAATATTCTGTAGGAAAAGAACATGATGGGCTGAATGTGTTCACCAACAGACCATCAGTTAGATTGTGAGGTCTGAGAAGGTGTCTTTGAGGAACATTTAGGCTGAGACCTGAAGGATAATTAAAGGGTTTGTCAGAGGAAGAGCACTTGTTGAATCTCCACTGAGGTCTGCCCCACTCTGTCGCAGCTAACTCTCTTGTGATAGGCTCAATTCTTTCCACTGGTGAGGCCTACCACTGCAAGGTCCAGTTGGGACCACTCTGCGGTCTCCTGGCATTCTCCCCTCCCCCCACTCTATTTCTTGAATCACACTGTGCTGGCTACTAAGATGTTTTCCTGAAAACAAAAATGCTAGCTTAGAGCAGTGGCTTCCCAATCTGTTACAAAGCGAGAAGATGATACTGGAATATGTATGTATACTTTTATTCTAAAAGATAAGGAAATTAATCTTGTTAAATATTTAACTTATCGATTGGCATAGTGTATAGATATAGTTATATAAATAGACATCATCTTAGGGTGTGTGTTAATGTTTTTACTGATAGGTGTGTATACTAGAAAATTTAGAGATTACATAAAGAAAGCAATGAATAATCAAGAATCATGGCATAGAGTAAGTGGAACCCAGACTCTCCATTTTTCCCCATTAGCTTTACTTTAAAGGCAGCCATTCAGCTTTTATGGCCCAGCTTAAACTCCTCCTTGGTAACCAAAGATGCTTCATTGTCTCATAACTTGGACCCATACTCAACCTGTTCATATCCCTGATAGCTCATAGCGTTCCTTGTCTGGTTCAGTATCCTGTTGTTTTACTAATACTGCCCTTTATTGCTTTCTAGTGTTTTCGTCTGCAATGGTGTTGTCTTTCCAAGTAGACATAAGTTGTTCTGGGACTAGAATGCGTGCAGTATATTTTTATTAGCATAATGCTGGGAAAATAGGAAGTACTCAATGGATACTTCTGGACTAAGCCCTCTAGGACTTTGCTGTTAAAAATGTGGCCAAAGAACCAGCAGCATCAAACATCACCTGGGAGCATATTAGAGCACATTAAATTTGCAGTATTCTGTCGCTTTTCTGTATCTCTCTGATTTCTCCTGCAGGCCCATTGTATTAAACCAGTGCTTCTCAAGTTTTAATATTCATGAATCACCTGGGGTAGATCCTGTTAAAATGCAGATTCTGACTCAGTAGGTCCGGGTGAGACCCAAGAGTCTGAATTTGAAAAAAAGTTCCCAGCTTATTCTGATATTTCTGGTCTAGAAACCATAATTTATATTTAAGGTCCTGTAAGTATGCTACCCATGATGGTGGCTCTAGCTACATGTAGCTATTGAGCATTTGAAACAAGGGGTTTTGAAGCTGAGTATGGAAGAAAAAATGTAAATTCTTCTAATATTTTTTGATATTGATTCTATATTACAATGATATTTTTGATAGATTGGATTAAATAAAATATAGTTTCACATTTAGTTTCTTTTTACATTTTTAATGAAGTTACTAGAAAATTTATAAGCACATATGTGACTCATGTTATAATTCTGGTAGATAATACCATTTGAGAAGACTCTCTGAGTTCCCTTAAGTATATTATCCATTAAAAATCCACCTCAAGTTCATTCTCTGAAAGCAACACCAGTTTAGTGATAATCAAAAGAAAATTTGTAATGATAATTACAAAACCATCCTTAGAGAATGTTTTTCCTCATGGAAGTATATATGCTAGACATGCTATTTTTATTACTCAAAATACTGAGGTTTTTATCAACATCTCAGATTTCCATGCATATGTGTGATACTATAGGCCTCTTACATGGGTGAATATTCATATAAGTATTGGATTGATGATCTCTGATTAAGTTCTTGACAAGTACAGATGATGGCTGCCGATGCTGTTCTTATATCCAAAGTATAATATAACTGGCCCTCAGCTCTTGGATATTCTGACCCATTTTTCTAGACTTTTTTTCCCCTCTGCATTTCAGTTTTGGAAGTTCCTTTTGACAAATCTTCAAGCCCAGTCATTCTTTGTGTGACCGTATCCATTCTTCTGATGAACCCAGTAAAGGCATTTTTCATTTCCTGTATAGTGTTTTTGATTTCCAGCATTTCCTTTTGGCTCTTGATGAGAATTTCCACCTCTCTGCTTCTGTTACTCATCTGTTCTTGCATGTTGTCTGCATTTTCCCATCAATGCCATTAGCATGTTAATCATATTTATTTGATAATAGTAGTGCTATATGTGGCCTATTTTTTCTATGCTTTTTGAGTTTTGAACAATATATCCTAACATCTTCCCAGGTATGGAAAGAAGGATCAGGCTCATGAACATGTAGTCTTTGCAGCTCACTTAACTTTCTTAGCATAACTGTGTGAACTGCTGTGTGCCCTCCTCAGGGCACTGTTTGTAGAGACGGGGCCATGTATCGATCCAGGCATAGCTATTTGGTATCATACACTATACTAGACTCTGGGAAAGCAGTAGTAAACATATACCATTCAATCCTCAGAGCACCCCAGGGTAATGGGAGAGGCCAACTGATGAACAGGTAGTTAAGATATGGTGTGATCTGTCCTCTGTATGGGTAAGTGTGGGAATAGTGAGATGTTTCCTGGAGAAAAGGGTGGGGAAAATAAGACATAAAAATAGGAGTCGGAGGCAGCTAGGCAGTAAAGAGGGTACAGTATCTACCAAGTATATATATTTTGGTTATCTTTTTCCACATAACAAACTGTCATAATAGTGTTGCAAAACAAAATTCCTTTTTTTTTTCTTTTTTGTTTTTTTAATAATCACAGAATCTGTTGGTCAGGAATTGACCATCATGGGGAGGAAATATTTTTGTTCTACAGTGTCTGAGTTTTCCTTTGAGAAGACTTATTTGGCTTGAGAGCCAGGACCTGGAATTATCTGGAGGCTTCTTCTATCATATCTGGGATGACTCAGTGATTGGGCTCAGCAGGACTATTGACCAGAGGACCTACATGTGGCTTGCCCATGTGGCTTTGGCCTCTCACAGAATGTGCCTGGGTTCCTAAGAGAGCATCCAAAAAGGATGAGGGAGTGAGGATTCCAAAGGCCCATGGGAAAAACTGCAATGCTGCAGCTCCTTTTTTTTAAATTGGTGCTTCTTGTTTTTTTTTTCATTTTAATTTTACTATTTATTATTTTATTGTTTATGTTTTATTTGAGAGAGCAAATGAATGAATGAGAGACAGGGGGAAAGGGAGAAAGAGAGAGAATTATAAGCTGGCTCCTCGCTCAGGACTGAGCCCAATATGGGGCTCAGTCCCGCGACCCTGAGATCATTACCCTAGCTGAAATCAAGTTGGACGCTCATCCAGCTGAGCCACCCAGATGCCCCTTAATGGCTTCTTTTGATTGACCCATAGAAGTCCTGCAGATACTGTTGTGGCCTTGGGAATATTCAATTCATCACACCGTATTAACAGATTACGGTGTGTTAAGGGGAGCAGAAAGTTCACTGACTACAGCATAATGTTCTGCTGGGAATCTTTATTTTACTTCTTCCTTTTCAGGGCCTGTATTCTAAGGAAGGACATTCTTTTGATTCTGTAACAGGCAGTCTGGTATATTGGAGAGTCCATGGGCTATGCAATCAGCAAGGCCTGAGTTCACTTAGTTTCTTGATTTTCTGTATTCATTGAAGGTTCAAGAGAGAGGTAGTTTTATTATAAATCAAATATAAAATCTTACGTGTTGGCTAGTATTTTTGTGCTCCTTTTTGTTAATTTTTAAAGCAGATGACATTTAATCTTTCTCTCACCCTAAAATACAATAAAAATAAAGTTACTATTTACTCTGGGAGCTTTGATTGATTTTTTTTTTCTTTCTGAGTATTCACGGCTCTCACAGAAATATTCTCTGTCCTACCTCTGGTGCTTCAGAATGGATTAATGTGTAGGTAACATTTTTCTGGTGAATATAGTTTTGACTTTTATATCTTCCTTTTATTTTTAGCTCCTGAAAAATGGTATTAATATACTATTTTTATAGTGTTGAGGTGTTTCTTAAAAATATGTTGCTGAACTCTTCCCTTCTAATTCTGGTCAACTAAAAATCCTGCCCTTTGGATGCTGAAGGAGAGAAATATTTTGTTTCACGGGTACTTGATATAAGTGAGTTCTCCTAGCCCTAGTGTAAAATCTCGGCGGGCTTGTGGAAAGGCAGACTCTGACCTGAAGCCTGGAGGACTGAGTTAGAAATATTTTCTTCCCCATGTGAGAGGTTTTGGAGTTTCTTATATTTGTAGATCTTCTTTATACATATTACCATCAGTTCTGTAAAACACTATCCAAATTCAAAACCCTAAAGTGGGACCTTATTCATCTTACTCCTTTATATGTAAAATTGGTTAATTTTTACCTGATTCTTTATTTCTATAGCATGCAACTGTGTATCTTTTGTAATAACCCATCACTTGAATTATGAGATACATCTCAGTCATTCACGATGTTTGTGAATTTTACCTTCTTAATCTCTTTCAAATATATTTCTTAGCACCGCTCCCACCCACAAGGCATCATGGAGTAGAAATGAAAAGAATAAGGCTTTTGGAACAAGAGTCCTGGGCTTAGTCTCAGCTCTGACAATGGGATCGGGGGTGAGCTTGACAAGCTCTCCCATTCTCCATTCTGTATAAGATGGGGTTAACAGTGTCTACCTCACAGTGTCTGTGATTAAATGAGATAAGAGTTAGAAAGTGTCTGGAGCATAATGGACCTGTGATAAATGCTAGCTCCCCTTTCAAATCCCTCATCTCTCTGTCTAAAACTGTTGCACTGAACTCAAATTGGGGTTGCCTGTTAATTTCTTTTGTCCAAATTAAGTGCAGACCTCTCATTAAGGCTTTCAGCACTGTTCACATTTTGGCAACTGTTTTGTTTCTCTGTTGCTGCAGAATAAACCAGCCCCTAACAACCTAGTTGCTTAAAACAACCTTTTAATTATTTCTCATAACTCTGTGGGTTGGGTGTTTCTTCTGGTTTCTCTTGGGATCTTTGAAGTCCTATAGCAACTGGATGACTGAGTTTCTCTATCTGGTGCCTTGGCTTGGACAGCTGTGCTCAGCAGGGACCCTAGGACTCTAGGATCTCTGTCTCTTCATTTGGTCTCTCTGTCTCTAATGGCTCTAGCAAGGTGTCCAGACTTCTTACGTGGTAGTTCAGGGCTCTGTAAAGTGTAAAATGTAAAACAGAAGTGGTCAGGTCTCTTTAAAGCTGAGGCCCAGAACCTCACAGGTCTCCTTCATTGTGTTTTATTGACTACAAAGGAATCCCAAGGCTACCCCGGATTCATTTTGGTTAAGCATCACACAAAAGCCTGGTTATGGGGAGGCAACATGCATTGGGATACCAGCTACCAAGCAACCAATTTTTAAAGTTACTTTTATATCTGTATTTCTTCCCAGTGTACTTTGCAGTCTAAGTGCCCACGATCTTTCAAGGATTTTGTACATATGCGTATAAAAGGTGGTAGGTAGGGGAGCCATGCTTGCACAAGATCTTCCCGTTGTCTAAAACGCCCTTTCTCTTCTTATTTAGATGTAAACCTTCTACTCCTGCACTGTGACAGTTAAAATGTTTACTTCATCTGTGAGGCCTTCCTTAACTTGTGTGGAAGGTCATTCCTACTGTGCTGCTTGGATACATTTTATATTACTATAGAGCACTTCACAGCTTGTTTGAGTCTGTCCCTCAAACTGTATTTGAACCTCTTAAGGGTATGGCTGTGTCTTTTTCACTCTCCTGTGATCTAGGGTTTTAGTCTGAGTTCTTCTAGAAATAGACCTTGAGATAAAGCTTTGAATGCTTTATCACCTTTTATTTGGAAGGTGATTCCAAGAAGCTCTAAGAGGGAGTGGGCAGGAAGATGGGGAAAGGAAGGAAGACAGTGTAGAATATGTTCATAATCATGTTACTATTGTGAGCAAGCGGGGCTTGATCTCACTGGGGACTTCTGAGAATCAGTTACATAACCCTCGTTAGGCTTGTCCCATGCAAGGGTGAGGAACTTGGGATATTTATCCACCAACTCCCATCATTCATTGATTAAAAGGTATTCGCTCTTGGCATTTGGGTCTGCATTGTACTCTAGTTTAGCCCAAGAACACTCTTGGGTGGAAAGTCACGTGGGCGATGAAGAAAGCCAGTGTTGTGTAAGGGCCTGGTGAGAGCTAAGAAGAGGGTGGATGGGGACCTGTAGAGCATCTGCAACAGTGCATGCCTGGAAAATAATAGGTAATCAATACATGTGGGTTGAATGACATCATTGTGAGTGACTTTTTTGATGCCAAATTGAGAATAAAATGTTTTTACTTTATTTTACCATATATTAAGTGCATTCTATTGACAAGTGCTTTCTATAAGTTATCTCATGGAATTTTTTCAAAAATCCTAGGAGGAAGCTTTTATTATCCTCATTCTGAAGATGTGAAAACAATTTCAGAGATGATAAGTAGCTTTCCCCCAAAATAATTTTTCTTAAATTAAAATTTTTTCAGAACATGTCTTTTAAAATCAGAACTTGTGATTTCTACTAATAGACTCAGTATTCTTTGCTTACTTTCCTCTCTTGAATACTTTGAGCTCCCCTGACTGAAATAACCTATACAACATTACAGAGTACAGCAGTATCTGATTGTAATGGTTTGTTTTTTAATACAGTGTACAAAGGATGGAGTCCGTCCATCCTAGAGGAAGGGAGTTGAAGGGTTTGAGCAAGGTACGTGGGAAGGAGCTCTGTCTAGAAGTTTTGGCACAGGCTGTGTTAATACGTTGACTGATGCATCATTTGTTCACATTAGTTGTAAGTTGTTTCATTTATCCATTTGGTTTTGCCAGGGATAAGCATCTGAAAAGATTCTACTACATTTGATTTTTATTTTATGTTTAATAATTTTCTTCAGGCCACTTGCATTCAGGACCTGCTAAGTTACTTTAAATATTAAGAGAAAAAAATCCAAAAAGTTAATTCACACACAGTGCAACCAACAGAAAACAGTGGTGTTAAGAAATAACATATTTATTAGTGTTTAAACAGGCACATCTCCCTGGACTTTTTAGAGTAGTGTGGCTGTGACTTGATTTATAAATTAATCTGTGCAGTAATGAGGCATCTTTCAAACAAGCGAGGCTCTCAAGCTTGGGTGAATATCAGAATCACCTAGAAGTTTGTCACAAATACAGATTTCTGGAACCCATCCTACCGAAATGTATATTTAATATGCAAACCGATCAGTCTGAAGAGCTTGCAGGTTTGAGAATTGTTATCTGAAACGTATTAAAACCACATAACCTGTCTAAGTGAAGTTTAGTCCACCTCAGTTATTAACTCCCTGGTGACCAAGGCCATGTTTCATATTGATCTGTCTTCCCCTATGGCACCAGTACGGTGTTGCATATATAGTGAGCCATCAGTAAATACTTGTTGATGACAGTGGTTTAAGGCCAGCCTATTTGTACTTCACTTGCTCAATGGAGGAAAGCTAGTCCAACAACTTGGATACCTTGGGTAAATATTACAAGACATCTGATGTGTTGCTGGGTTTGCAATTTGGCATTTCCGTGGAATTTTGAATTAGCTACCTTGCTACTTAACACATTCTTTGAGTCATTCAGTCGAGGGTAACGGAAGGGAACTACCATATATTAAGTGTGTGCTATTGACAGAGGCTTTCTATAGATTATATCATTTCAGTTTTACAAAATCCTATGAGGAAGCCTTTGTTATCCTCATTCTGTAGAGGTGAAAACAATTTCAAAGATGTTAAGTAACTTGCCCAAAGTCATACAGCAAGTAAGTGACAGAGCTGGGAGTAGAGTCTAAATTCATCCACTCCCAACATGCATGCTATTTTCAAGACACAAAGAGTCTTTCCAAGGCATCGTCCAAGCCAAAGTCCAATATGAAGCAGTACTTTATGGGGGTAGGGTGGGAAAAGATGGGAGGCAAAAGTTTAGTTCTTTTTTAGCCAGACTTGATTCTGGCTCAAGTCTTCCTGTTAGTCTGGCTAGTCTGGCTAAGTGTCTTCCTAGTGACCTTTCTCTTACCCTGATCTTTTCCTTTGTCTCAATTCCTTTTCTAACTCAAAGCAGTAAGCACATAGATGATGGGAGATAGCCAGTATTGGTGGTAAAACCATTTCAGTTTATAAATTTTCTTTCAGCTCTTCTCTGGATTATCCATATTTTTGCATCAATTCTCCAATTAAATTTTATAGTGGAAGCCTGACGTAGATGGAATGAAACCCTTAGCTATAAACTGAGCCACAAGAAGCAGTATATGAGAAGTTTTCAAAAGCAAGGTGTTTTTTTTAAAGATTAGAATAACTATAGTTGAGATAAGTGAGTTATTCTACTAAATAGAATTCTCATGTTCAAGAGGGATTTAGAAAGGTATTAGGAGGTAGTATTGCAAGAGTTGACACAAGAAGAGGTCACGGTATATATGGGGATTTCAGTTTTATTGGAGGTCAAGGTGAGAATATTTTCAAGTAGCATCAAAGCGAACATGAAAAGTAGTCTCAGAGATAAGAGAAATGTGAGAATTGCAAGGCATGGATCATTCCAAGATTGCTGTCTTGGGAGCCTTTGGGGATAAAAGGAATTAGGACTGGTTACACTTAAATTCCATCCTGCAAATTGTCCTAAAGCAGAGAAGGCTGTCAAGGTCAGGCAGGTCATCTGATAAGAGACCAAAGTAGGTGCCAAGGGAGTGTGCTTGAGTCATACGTTATCATAGCCAGAGTCACATCCTTAGTTGCTGTTCATAGTGAGAAATCTAAGTATAAAGTTAGCAAAGAACCAAATGAATTCTGCTCAGAAGGGTGAGCAGGATATTTAGAAGCTTGAAAGAATGTCAGGGGCATATTTCACTTCAGATGATAGTTTTTATTTACAATGGCTATCACTAACATTTTATAGCACCATCGCTCCATTCTTTCCTCTCTTACTTCTCTCCTCAGCAGTTTTTTGTTTCTTGCCTTTTTCTCTTAAATAGCAGAAAAAACCATACCCAATGATGAATTTACCTCCAAAAACTCAAAAGGGAATGTGATCTGAGGGCGACCCCAGGGAAGCCAGGTTAGGTGGCTTCCTGTAATCTCTTCTGGTGTTTATTGGCATGGTTGCTTCTTACACTTCTTTCCATACATCACCCCTTCAATATGTGGAAAATTCTATGCTCATTCCTTTTTCTGCATGGCTCTCTTTTCCTTCCATGTTCCTTCTCCTTTGGTGCCTGAGGTGGCTTTGGCTCTGTGTGGAGAACTTTACAGTAAAAAAAGATGGCCATTTCTTTTTCTTTGAAAAACACATCTTTGTAGCCCTCCTTGACATGACGGGGAGAGCCAGTAAGAGCATGAAGTGGAAAAAGATCAGTTAGGATGCGGTTTCAGGAGTGAGAATTGGCTCCTGAAAGGTTAAAATGGTAAGGGACTGGAGGGACATGCCCAAGGCAGAGTGGCTGTTGTTCATCTGCCAATTACCCAACTAAACTGTGAACTCCACAAAGGCAGGATCCACATCTATCTTCTTGATTGTTAAAAATTATCTTTTTCCAAGAAAATTCCTGGCACATAATAGGTGCTCAATGTTATTTGGTGAATGAATGAAGGAGGACATTCCATCATAACCACTAGATACCAGTGCAATTACTTAGACCATTCAGTATGGCTAATTCCATAACAACTTTACATTTGGAGTCCAGCTCTCTACATATCATTCACTTTCTCATATTACTGCCATGTATCCCTCTCACCTGGTATATTTGAAGCATCTTGAAGGTCAGGGACATCAAATAGATATCATTATCCTCAGATCTCAATTCCTAGCATAATGGGCTATGTTTAATAGGAAATTAGCATGTGTTTCATAAATAAATTTAATAACATTCATCATAATACTATGACTTCAAAGGGAAACTATGAAACATCTGAAAGTGATATTTTAAGGGATTTTGGGATCAGACTTTAAGAGATGTTAGAAATTGGCTTCTAATGATCACCTTGAGCTGATATATATGAGTAATCTCCAGTGGAAAGTGAAAATTCTAGCTTGGTACTGATGATGACTGGTTCATTGGCATCTTACTTGAACAAATGTAGGTTAAATTTTGAGAGGATATAATCTAGTAATAAAACAGGCAGAAGATGGGTTTTTGATGGTTTAAAGCTTCCACAGTTGGTGAAATATTTGCAAGGGTATTAGAAAGATATGACAGTTCATTTTTTTGTAAGGAAAGGATTTAAATCTCTTCCTCGTGAAGACATGGAATGCCTTTTCCAGAGGAGGGGATATATTAGGACCTATTGGGTACATGATACTTTATGCTTAATGCTAGCTTATATAAATGTGTCTTATAAACTCTCCCACAAGAAGAATGACACAAGTTGAGCTTCTGTCAAATACAAACAGTAGAGTCAATCAGAGGAAGTTAAAACATGTGGCAGATGAATATACCATTACTCTGGCCTGATTTTATCAGAGGTCAAAGATTACAGGTCACTACTAATGAAGGGCTACAGGTTATTGCATCAAGAGGAAGCCTGGTGGTAGTTAAGGGTCATGATTTTGGAGCCAGACAACTCAGTTTCCAATCCTGGTTCTACCATTTACTACTCATATGACTATGTTCAAGTGACCTAACTACCTAGTGACACAGTTTACTTCTCTGTAAAATGGAGCTAATAATAGTCTTCATCTCATTGCTTATAGTGGGGGTTATGTGAGTTAATATCTACAAAGCACTCATAATGGTGCCTAACATGTAATAAGGCTATCTAAGTGTTTTCTATTATCATTAGCTGAAGACTTTGATTTGCATAGAAGAAACTGAGTTCCATAGTCATGAGTGCTTGTACATAAGGCCATGGAGACTAGGCTAGAGCATAGCTATGCTCATTATAAATTCAGGGTTGTTGTTGTTTTTGTTTTGTTTTGTTGCTCTGGCATGATGACTTATTAGGTGAATTAAACGACTTCAGTAAACCTCAAAAAATTGGAATTTGATTGAATGCATTTTTTTAAAGTTTATTTATTTATTTTGAGAGAGAGAGCATATGAGAGCACATGAGTAGGGGAGAGACAAAGAGAGAAGGAGACAGAGAATCCCAAACAGGCTTTATGCCATCAGCACAAATCCCAATGCAGGGCTTGATCCCACAAACTGTGAGATCATGACCTAAGCCGAAATCAAGAGTCAGATGCTTAACTGACTGAGTCACCCAGGCGTCCCTGCAATACCTATTTAAGGTAACAGCCAAGAGCAGCCAGTGAACTTAGGACTAGTGTCAACAAATATATATTAATCTTTTGACCATAGGCATTGATGCAAATAGGTTGCTGTACACACCATCCCCCCGCCCCCATCCATAGCTCCTCTGGTCATTGGACCAGTCCATGCTATTAGCATCCTTCTACAGGCATCTATAACTCTCTGTCTTGGGGATTTTTCCTGACCTTTGTTTGCTTAGGTCAGAAATACTCAAGAGCTAGGTCCTCCTGGGGACAGTCTCCCCACCAACGATGGAAAAGATGTGAAGAAAAAAATACCCCAGGTACTTGCCCCTCAGATGTGATTACACACACACTGAAGCTTATTCTATACTCTCTCTGTCAGAAGTCCCCAGCAAGACTGAGCCTTAGGAGCCCACAGTAGAAACCTGCTCATTGGCAGTACATCCTGAATTGGTTGCTTTCTTTCCTTACCTCACTTACCTTTTCCTCTGCTAGTAGTTTTTGGGATCACCTTGCAAATAAACTAGTTGCACTCAAATCCTTGTCTCAGGGTCTGCTTCACCTCATTGAATGGTGATTAGAAATAAGCAAGAGGTCTAAGTACTCAATGGTTTGAGGCTACTTATATCCAAATGATTGTTTGATGTTCTAGAAGATGAAAAAAATCCTGGCTGTGAGACCCCTCAGAAAAAAAAAAAAATGGACGTTTTTGGAGTGCCTTTATTTCATCCACAACAAGCAAGCCCTACTTAGAAATATAAAGTTCTCAGAAACTTTTAAGCCCTGAAGGAAACTGGAAATGTTTGAACAAATAAAAATACTTACATAGCTTATATAATTTTTAGCACCCTTCACAGATCTAAAGTCACTTTGTTAATTTAGGAACATAAAAATGCATTATGTATAACTTGGTTGGCTCCTAAAAGTATCATATTTGATATCTTGAGAGATGTGAAGGCCTGGAAAATTTGAGGGGCAAAAAGAGTATTTTGAAAAGAAATCTTGAAATGCCATGATTAAATACAACTCCAAGCTTATTCTATCAGCTGGTCAGGCATAGGCTGCTGGTTCAGGTTGGGTCATTTCCCTGGTCCTGAAATTGGTATATGAAGTCAAATTTCAGGGAAATTTGGAAGTTATATCTATTGGCATGAGACACTGTAGTTCTGGGGTGTGCTCAATGTGCTGCAGTTTTGGTTTGGGGTACCTGGGAATAGCCCTGAGTTGTTCCACTGTGATACACTGTCACACCCCAAGGAGTCCTGGACGTTCTCCATGCACCTCAGTAGATCTTCAGGGTACCCCTACATTCATAAATCCATCTGTTGGATCCTCACACCAGCATCATGGAGATGGATGTATAAAAGCACATTTCCTTGCAAAATCATACAACTAAGTCATTTAGCAAATGACATCCCCCAGCCATAGGGATTGGTTTGAATGTAGCTTAATGGTGAGGGTTTTTGTCAAATGGTTGAAGAAAGCCTCCTCTTGGATATAATTTGGTACCTGAAGTTACTCTTTGAAATCAGCCTTTGAAAGAGGATAGGGCCGCCTGGGTGGCTCAGTTAGTTGAGTTAATAACTCTATATTTTGGCCCAGGTCATGATCCCAGGGTCATGAGGTAGAGCCCTGCATCTGGCTCTGTGCTGAGCATGGAGCCTGATTGAGATTGATTTTCTCCCACCCAACCCCTGTCTCTCTCTTTGTCTCTCTTCCTCCCTCCCTCTGCCCCTCTTCCCTGCTTATGCGTGCTCTCTCTAAACTAAATAAAAATTTTTTAAATAGTTTATTGTCAAGTTGGTTTCCATATAACACCCAGTGCTCATCCCCACAAGTGCCCTCCTCCATTCCCATCACCCCCTTTCCCAACCCCCCATCCCCATCTGCCTCAGTTTGTTCTCGGCATTCAAGAGTCTCTCATGGTTTGCCTCCCTCCCTCTCCCTCACTATTTTTTCCCTTCTTCTCCCCCATGGTCATCCGTTAAGTTCCTCCTAATCCTCCTATACGTACAAACATGTGGTATCTGTCCTACTCTGCCTGACCTATTTCGCTCAGCATAATACCTTCGAGTTCCATCCATGTTGCAACACATGGCCAGATTTCATTCTTTCTCATTGCCATGTAGTATTCCATTGTATAGATAAGCCACATCTTCTTGACCAATTCGTCAAGGGATGGACACTTAGGCTCTTTCCATGTTTTGGCTGTTGTTGAGAGTGCTGCTATGAACAT
Organism: Hyaena hyaena; assembly: GCF_003009895.1. Lineage (NCBI taxonomy): Eukaryota > Metazoa > Chordata > Mammalia > Carnivora > Hyaenidae > Hyaena > Hyaena hyaena. Next base: position 228,819 of record NW_024081815.1, on the reverse strand, counting down.
TGGGGCACATGTGCTCCTATGCATCAGCACTCCTGGATCCCTTGGGTATATTCCTAGCAGTGCTATTGCTGGGTCATAGGGGAGTTCTATTGTTAATTTTTTGAGGGACCTTCACACTGTTTTCCAGAGGGGCTGCACCAGTTTACATTCCCACCAACAGTGTAGGAGGGTGCCCATTTCTCCACATCCTCGCCAGCATCTGGAGTCCTCTGATTTGCTCATTTTAGCCACTCTGACCAGCTTGAGGTGGTATCTCAGTGTGGTTTTGATTTGTATTTCCCTGATGAGGGACGCTGAGCATCGTTTCATGTTGCCATCTGGATGTCCACTTTGGCGAAGTGTCTGTTCATGTCTTCTGCGCATTTCTTCACTGAATTGTTTGTTTTTCGGGTGTGGAGTTTGGTGACTTCCTTATAGATTTTGGATACTAGCCCTTTATCTGATAGGTCATTGGCAAATATCTTTTCCCATTCCATCGGTTGCCTATTAGTTTTTTTTTTTTTTTTTTACAAATAGTTTATTGTCAAATTAGTTTCCACATAACACTCAGTGCTCATCCCCACAAGTGTCCTCCTCCATGCCCATCCCCCCTCCCCCCCACATCCATCAGTCCTCAGTTTTTGTCAGCATTCAAGAGTCTCTCATGGTTTGCCTCTCTCCCTTTCCCCCACCATTTCCGCCCTTCTTCTCCCCCTTGTTCCTCCGTCAAGTTCCTCCTAATCCTCCTATACGTGCAAACATATGATATTTGTCCTTCTCTGCCTGACTTATTTCGCTCAGCATAACACCCTCAAGGTCCATCCATGTTGCTACACATGGCCAGATTTCATTGTTTCTCATTGCCATGTAGTATTCCATGGTATAGATAAACCACATCTTCTTGATCCATTCATCTGTTGATGGACACTTAGGCTCTTTCCATGTTTTAGCTATTGTGGAGAGTGCTGCTATGAACATTGGGGTACATGTGCTCCTATGCCTCAGCATTTCTGTATCCCTTGGGTAAATTCCTAGCAGTGCTATTGCTGGGTCATAAGGGAGTTCTATTGTTAGTTTCCTGAGGAACCTCCACACTGTTTTCCAGAGGGGCTGTACCAGTTTACATTCCCACCAACAGTGTAGGAGGGTGCCCGTTTCTCCACATCCTCGCCAGCATCTAGAGTTCTCTGATGTGCTCATTTTAGCCACTCTGACTGGCGTGAGGTGGTATCTCAGTGTGGTTTTGATTTGTATTTCCCTGATGAGGAGGGATGCTGAGGTTGCCTACTAGTTTTATGGATGGTTTCCTTTCCCATGCAGAAGCTTTTAATCTTGATGAGGTTCCAGTAGTTCATTTTTGCTCTTGATTCCCTTGCCTTTGGGGATGTGTCAAGTAAGAAATTACTGCGGTTGAGGTCAAGGAGGTTGTTTCCTGCTTTCTCTTCCTGTCTTACATTCAGGTCCTTTATCCATTTTGAGTTTATTTTTGTGTATGGTGTGAGAAAGTGATCTAGTTTCATTCTTTTGCATGTTGCTGTCCAGTTCTCCCAGCACCAGCTGTTAAAGAGGCTGTCTTCTTTTCCATTGGATACTCTTTCCTGCTTTGTCAAATATTAGTTGGCTGTACATTTGTGGGTCCAATTCTGGGTTCTCTAATCTATTCCATTGGTCTATGTGTCTCTTTTTGTGCCAATACCATACTGTCTTGATGATGACAGCTTTGTAGTAGAGGCTAAAGTCTGGGATGGTGACGGCTCTCATTTTGGTTTTCTTCTTCAATATTTGGCTATTCGGGGTCTTTTGTGGTTCCAAAAATTTTTAGGATAGTTTGTTCTAGCTTTGAGAAGAATGCTGGTGCAATTTTAATTGGGATTGCATTGAATGTGTAGATTGCTTTGGGTAGTAATGACATTTTAACAATATTTATTTTTCCAGTCCATGAGCATGGAATGTTTTTCCATTTCTTTGTGTCTTCTTCAATTTCCTTCATAAGTTTTCTATAGTTTTCATCAAACAGATCTCTTGTATGCTTGGTTAGGTTTATTCCTAGGTGTTTTATGTTCTTTTGTGCAGCTGTGAATGGGATCAGTTTCTTGATTTCTCTTTCTTTTGCTTCATTGTCGGTGTATAAAAATGCAACTGATTTCTGTACGTTGATTTTGTACCCTGCGACTTTGCTGAATTCATGGATCAGTTCCAGTAGGCTTCTGGTGAAGTCTGTTGGGTTTTCTATGTAGAGTATCATGTGGTCTGTGAAAAGTGAAAGTTTGACTTCTTCTTTGCCAATTCTGATGCCCTTTATTTCCTTTTGTTGTCTGATGGCTGATGTTAGCACTTCCAGCACTATGTGAAACAACAGTGGTGAGAGTGGATATCCCTGTCGTGTTCCTGATTTCAGGGGGAAAGCTCTCAGTTTTTCCCCATTGAAGATGATGTTAGCTGTGAACTTCTCATAGATGGCTTTTATGATGTTTAAGTAAGTTCCTTCTATCCTGACTTTCTCGAGGGTCTTTATTAATAAGGGATGCTGTATTTTGTCAAATGCTTTTTCTGCATCTATCGACAGGATCATATGGTTTTTATCTTTTCTTTTGTTAATGTGATACATCACATTGTTTGATTTGCGAATACTGAACCAGCCCTGTAACCCAGAAATGAATCCCACTTAATCATGGTGGATCATTCTTTTTATGCGCTGTTGAATTCGATTTGCAAGTATCTGGTTGAGGATTTTTGCATCTGTATTCATCAAGAACATTGGCCCGTAGTTCTCTTTTTTTTTTTGCTGGCTCTCTGTCTGGCTTGGGAATCAGAGTGATGCTGGCTTCATAAAATGAGTCTGGAAGTTTTCCTTCAATTTCTCTTTTTTGGAATAGCTTGAGAAGAATTGGGATTAATTCTATTTTAAGTGTCTTGTAGAATTTCCCAGGGAAGCCATCTGGACCTGGGCTCTTATTTGTTGGGAGATTTTTGATAACTGATCAATTTCTTCACTAGTTATGGGTCTGTTCAGATTTTCTATGTCTTACTGTGTGAATTTTGGTAGTGAGTGTGTGTTTAGGAATTTGTCCATTTCTTCTAAGTTGTCCAATTTGTTGGCATATAATTTTTCTAGTATTCCCTGATAATTGCTTGTATTTCTGAGGGGTTGGTTGTAATAAGTCCATTTACATTCATGCTTTTGTCTATTTGGGTGCTCTCTCTTTTCTTTTTGAGAAGCCTGGCTAGAGTTTTGTCAATTTTGTTTATTTTTTCAAAAAACCAACTCTTGGTTTCATTGCTCTGTTCAACTGTTTTTTTGGCCTCTATATTGTTTATTTCTGCCCTAATTTTTATTATTTCTCTTAGCCTCCTGGGTTTGTGGTGCTCTTGTTGCTTTCCTTCTATTTCCTTCAGGTGCACTGTTAGATTTTGCAATTGTGCTTTTTCTAATTTCTTGAAATAGGCCTAGAGTACAATGTAATTTCCTTTTAAGACTGCTTTTGCTGCATACCATAGATTTTGGATTGTTGTATTTTCATTTTCTTTTGTTTCCATATATTTTTAAAATTTCTTCTCTAATTGTCTGATTGGCCCATTCGTTCTTTAGTAGGGTGTTCTTTAACCTCCATGTTTTTGGAGGTTTTCCAGACTTCTTTCTGTGATTGATTTCACGTTTCATAGCATTGTGATCTGAAAGTGTGCATGGTATGATCTGACTTCTTTTATATTTATTGAGGGCTGCTTCATGATCTAGTATGTGATCTATCTTGGAGAATGTGCCATGTGCACTTGAGAAGAAAGTGAATTCCATGGCCTCAGGATGTAGAGTTGTAAATATATCTGTGAAATCCATCTGGTCCAATGTGTCATTCAAGTCCATTGTTTCTTTAGTGATTTTCTGTCTAGTTGATCTATCCATTGCTGTAAGTGGAGTATTAAAGTCCCCTGCTATTAGCACATTCTTATCCATAAGATTGCTTCTGTTTGTGACTAATTGTTTTCTGTATTTGGGTATTCCCATATTCTGTGCATAGACATTTATAATTGTTCGCTCTTCCTGATGGATAGACCCTGTAATTATGATATAATGCCCTTCTTCATCCCTTGTTACTGCCTTTACTTTCAAGTCCAGTTTGTGTGGTATAAGTATGTCTACTCCAACTTTCTTTTGACTTCCATTAGCATGATAGATATTTCTCCATCCCCTTACTTTCAATCTAAAGATGTCCTCAGGTCTAAAATAGGTCTCTTGTAGACAGGAAATAGATGGATTTTGTTTTTTTATCCATTGTGCTACCCTACGTCTTTTGATTGGGGCATTTAGTCCATTTATATTCAGTGTTGTTATTAAAAGATATGGGTTTAGAGTCATTGTGTTCTTTGTAGGATTCATGCTTGTATTGGTGTCTCTGGTACCTTGCATTCCTTGCAACATTTCCCTCATAGAGTCCCCCTTTGGATTTCTTGTAGGGCTGGTGTAGTGGTGACAAATTCTTTCAATTTTTGTTTATTTGGGAAGACTTTTATCTCTCCTTCTATTCTGAATGACAGGCTTGCTGGATACAGGATTCTTGGCTGCATATTTTTTCTGTTCATCACATTGAAGATTTCCTGCCATCCCATCCTGGCCTGCCAAGTTTCAGTAGATAGGTCTGTAACTACTTTGATAGGTTTCCCTTTGTATGTTAGGGCCCTTTTATCCCTAGCTGCTTTCAGAATTCTCTCTTTGTCCTTATGTTTTGCCAGTTTCAGTATGATATGTCGTGCAGAAGATTGATTCCAGTTACATCTGAGGGGAGTTCTCTGTGCCTCTTGGATTTCAATGTCTGTTTCCTTCCCCAGGTCGGGGAAGTTCTCTGCTATAATTTCTTCAAGGACTCCTTCAGTGGCTTTCACTCTCTCTTCCTCTTCTGGGATTCCCATGATACAGATATTGTTCTACTTGATTGTATCACTTAGTTCTCGAACTCTCCTTTCATGCTCCTGGATCAGTTTATCTGTCTTTTTCTCAGCCGCCTCTTTTTCTATAATTGTGTCTTTGAATGCACCTATTCTCCTCTCTGCCTCTTCAATCCCTGCAGTGGCTGCCTCCATTTTAATATGTACCTCATTTATAGCATTTTTAAATTCATCACAATTATTTTTAAGCTTCATAGTCTTTGTAGCGCTAGCTTCTCTGATGTTTTCTATGCCTTTTTTAAGCCCAGCGATTAATTTTATGACGATTGTTTGACATTCTTGTTCAGTTATGTTGCTTATATCTGTTTTGAGCAGTTCTTTAGCTGTCATTTCTTCCTGGAATTTCTTTAGGGGAGAGTTCTTACATTTCGTCATTTTGCCTAGTTTTCTGTCTCTTGTTAGTTTTAAAATCTTTTTATGCATTCTGCACCTGCAAGTACTGCTGTATTAAAGAAGTGTCATTGACTATTCATGGCCTGTCCATTCAGGAAGTGTTGTTTGAATGGTGTCTCTTGGTGTCTCTTGTTGAGACTTTGGTTATTTTATTTCCCTACTTGTAGTGGTATTTGGTACTCTCCACCACGTGTACTTTGGCTTGTTTCTTGAGGTAACCCTTGAAAGGAAAGACAGACAAACACGCAGGGAACAAAGGCACGCAAACGCACAGACAAATCCAGGAAACAAGCAAACTGAAAGGGAAAAAGAAAAAAAAAAAAAGAAAAAAATGAATAAAGAAAAAAAAGACAAAGGACAGTCTAAAAGCATAAAGACAGAATTCTCAGCTCCAAATAAAAAGCAGGGTATATGCAGCTGATGGAAGAGCATATACAAAGAGAGAAATGACAGGGCAGGGAGAAAGCAAAATTGGACAATGACCAGGCAGAGATACTAAGTGGCTTAATTCAGAGAGAGATAGAGGAGAATATGGTAGGAGGCGAGGTGAAAGAAACGAAGATAATGTTACTCAGAGAAACTATATAGTCTGATTACTCCAGAGAGAGAAAGAGAGATGGAAAGGTAGCAGTGAAGGTGTAGAATACACATCTACAGGATGGATTAAATGTGACTGTTTAAGCAAACCAGTGACCAGAGTGCCCATTCCAGCAGAGGGGAGGGATACGAATGAGACACGGGAAAATATATCTGAATAGAAAGAATTGATCTAGAATTAATCACGGCAGTGCATCCATGTTGGTCTTGCCCCAGGCTTCGGTTAAAAAAAAAAAAAAGCAGCTCTCTAGCAGGGATGGGCGTGATTTGGTATAGGCAGGTCTTGGCCTCCACTGTGTCCCATGCAATGCTCCCTGAGGTCCTGCCTTGGTGATTGTGGGGAGAAAAATGGCGGTGCCCCAGTTCCTTCTTGAACCAAGTGTTGCAACTCACTCTTTTGGGTACAGTCTCCCTGTGCCGTGGGCATAGCCAAGGTGGGCCATGTTCTATATCCCAAGCCCGGCCTCGTTTTCAGATCTTAGTCTGTGCACTTTATTGATACCACCCAAAATATAATCCCACAGGATGGGCCGGTTACCAGCCGGGGATTGAACCGGGAGAGCAGCAGAGCTGTTTCAGGCCAGGTCGCTTCCCTGCCAGATCGAGCCAGGAGAGTAGCAGAGCAGTTTCTCCTGGCACCGCCTGGGACCGGGCACCCAACCCAGAGTCTGTGCCACAGCTAGAAACAGGATCACTCTCCATCCCGAGCAGAAGTTTTTCTCTTCTCCAGGGACAGTTCTATGAGCAGTTTCAGCTGCTCTTTCTCTTCCCTTCAACTCTCTGTGGATCCCCACTAAGGGGGTTCCCTCTCCTCCCTTGGTGTCTCTGGGTCCCGGCCCATTTTTATCTTCCCCAGTTCACACTCATGCACTTATGAGGTTGTCTTCTTAATGGACTCTGTGTCTTTTCCTACCAAACTCCTGTGGTTCAGTGTCTTAAGGCTTTAGGCCTTCTTTGTTTGAGAGATGGAGGCAAGCAAAATGTATGGAGCTCCCTACTTCTCTGCCATCTTGCCTCCCTCCAATACTTAATATTTTGAAAACATAAAGGAGGAAAGTCAGAATTTGCACTTGTAGGAATTATTTCTGTGCTTTGTCTCCATTTAACCATTTTCTTGTTAATGCTCATTTTTCTCAAGGAGATGATCAGCTCATCTGGGTGGAAGGACAGTGCACTGTTCTTTGGTTGAGTGACCACACTGTGCTCTTCCTGGGTGGCTTGGCATTATGGATGCAGACAAGAGTGATGGAAAGATGAGTGGGCAGGCACTCTTTGCAATTAGACCTCTTGAGCTGTAACAATGAGTGTTCAGTCTTCATCTTTTACAGTAGTCTCTTGTCCTTAAGATAGGAGCATGACATTTTTTTTAAGTTACTGGGTGCTGTGAATAATTTCATCCTCTGGAAATGTCTTTTGAGATGCTGCTCTAAATCTTTTTATGACAGATTTTTAAATGGAGTACTTAAAAATGCTAAATTCCTTTCTTCCTTTCCTCCTGTCTCTCCTCCCTTACTCCCTCTCTTTTCCTTTGTTTCTCCCTTGCCTCTCTCTCTTTCCCTCCTTCCTTCTTCATATTTATTGAGCACATACTAGGTGCCAGAGTTTAAAAGGTTAAACACATCTGACAACATCTCACATCTCATGGTTTGTGTGTGGGGCAGAGGGGTGTTTATAGAAATAAAAAATCAAAGAATCAAGAGAAATGTCCATTTAAAAATATTGTCAGGAGAAAATAGGGTGGTATGATAGAGAGGGATTAGCAGGTGAATTTCTTAGGCTGAGTGAGCAGAAATGGTCTTATCATGAGGCTTTAAGCTGGGACAAGAAAGAACCAGCCATGCAAAAATCTGGTGGAAGAGAATTGCAGACAGAGGCAATGGTTATTGCAAAGCTTCTTAGGTGAGGGTGAGCTTGGTGAGTTTGAGTACCAGCAGTGAGGTCACTCTGAGTGACTGGTGAGGGATGGGAAGAGAAGTATGGGGACAAGATTATAGATACAGGTAAGGACTATATTATGCAGGGCCTTGTAAGCCATGCTGAAGAGTTAAACTAGGGGTCGCACAGGTTTGGGTTCTGGTAGGGTGATCAGAAATTTTCTTACAGTCATCTTAAGCATAAGATTCCTATCAGAGCTTCAAGTCAGGATTAGATACAGCAGGTTAAAGATGAAGATCTAGGATCATCAGATCTTCAAGTCAGGATTGGATACAGTAGGCTAAAGATGAAGAACTAGGATCATCAGCTTATTATTGGTCTTTAAGACCATGAATATGATGAGATCACCCAGGTAGAGTTTAGATCAAGAAGACAAAGAGACCCAGGAGTGAGCCATAGAATACTCCAATGCAGAAGTCAGAGAAGAGGAGAAACCAACAGAAGAGATTGGCCAGTGAGACAATCAGGAGTATAAATCTGAGAAAGTCGAGAAAATAGAATACTTCAAGTTGGAGGGAATAGTCAACTTTGTCTAAAGCAACAATTTTTTTTATATATATTTTTTTTATTTTTTATTTTATTTATTTTATTTTTTTACAAATAGTTTATTGTCAAATTAGTTTCTACATAACACTCAGTGCTCATCCCCAAAGTGCCCTCCTCCATGCCCACCCCCCCTCCCCCCCACATCCATCAGTCCTCAGTTTTTGTCAGCATTCAAGAGTCTCTCATGGTTTGCCTCTCTCCCTTTCCCCCACCATTTCCGCCCTTCTTCTCCCCCTTGTTCCTCCGTCAAGTTCCTCCTAATCCTCCTATACGTGCAAACATATGATATTTGTCCTTCTCTGCCTGACTTATTTCGCTCAGCATAACACCCTCAAGGTCCATCCATGTTGCTACACATGGCCAGATTTCATTGTTTCTCATTGCCATGTAGTATTCCATGGTATAGATAAACCACATCTTCTTGATCCATTCATCTGTTGATGGACACTTAGGCTCTTTCCATGTTTTAGCTATTGTGGAGAGTGCTGCTATGAACATTGGGGTACATGTGCTCCTATGCCTCAGCATTTCTGTATCCCTTGGGTAAATTCCTAGCAGTGCTATTGCTGGGTCATAAGGGAGTTCTATTGTTAGTTTCCTGAGGAACCTCCACACTGTTTTCCAGAGGGGCTGTACCAGTTTACATTCCCACCAACAGTGTAGGAGGGTGCCCGTTTCTCCACATCCTCGCCAGCATCTAGAGTTCTCTGATTTGCTCATTTTAGCCACTCTGACTGGCGTGAGGTGGTATCTCAGTGTGGTTTTGATTTGTATTTCCCTGATGAGGAGGGATGCTGAGCATCGTTTCATGTGTCTGTTGGCCATCTGGATGTCCTCTTTGGAGAAGTGTCTGTTCATGTCTTCTGCCCATTTCTTCACTGGGTTGTTTGTTTTTCGGGCGTGGAGTTTGGTGAGTTCCTTATAGATTCTGGATATTAACCCTTTATCTGATATGTCATTTGCAACTATCTTTTCCCATTCCGTTGGTTGCCTATTAATTTTCTGGGTTGTTTCCTTGGCTGTGCAGAATAAAGCAACAATTTTTAAACAATTTTGTGCCATAGTGTCTTTTGTCAGATACTGAGGCCTATGGAACACTTCTCAGAAAAACATTTTTAAATGCCTCATATAAAATACATAGGATTACAAACCATGCTAAACGATGTGTAAACTAGCATCTGTATGCTTTGCAGTAATTACTGGACTATACAGTTTTTCTATTTTTAATATTTTGAGGAATCTCCATACTGTTTTTCACAGTGGATGCACCAATTTACATTCCTCCCAACAATGTGTGAGGGTTCTTTTTCCCTCCACATCCTCCCTAATACTTGTTGTTTCTTATCTTTCTGATTCTAGCCATTCTGACAGGTACAAGGTGATGATAGATGATTGTAGTTTCGATTTGCATTTCCTTGATGACTAATGATGTTGAGCATCTTTTCATGTGTCTGTTGGACATCTGTACATCTTATTTGGAAAAGTATTCAGGTCCTCTGTCCATTTCTTAAGCAGAATTTTTGTTTTTGTTTTGGTGTCATGTTTAAGTTCTTTATGTCTATTTGATATTAACTATTTGATATTAATTCTATTTGATACTAACTTCTTATGGGATATATCATTGGCACAAAACTTCTCCCATTCAGGGAATCTCCCATTCTCCCCCCCCCTTTGTTTCTGTTGATTATTTCCTTTGCTGTGCAAAAGCTTGTTATTTTGGTATAGTCCCAGTGGTTTATTTTTGCTGTTATTTCCCTTGCCTCAGCAGACATATCTAGAAAAATGTTTCCATAGCCAATGTTAAATAAATTATTGCCTTTGTTTTCTTTTAGGAGTTTTATGGTTTCATGTCTCACATGTAGGTCTTTAATCTATTTTGAGTTTATTTTTGTGTATAGTGTAAGAAAGAGGTCCAATTTTATTCTTCTGTGTGTAGCTTTCAGACTTTCTCAGCATCATTTGTTGAGGAAATTGTCTTTTTCCCATTGCATATTCTTGCCTTCTTTGTATAGATTAATTAACCATATAAGTGTGGGTTTATTTCTGGGCTCTCTATTCTGACCCGTTGATCTATGTGTCTATTTTTTATGCTAATACCATAGTGTTTTGATGACTACAGCTTTGTAATATATGAAGTCTGGAATTGTGATACCCCCAGATTTTTTGTTCTTTTTCAAGATTACTTTGGCTATTCAGATCTTTTGTAGTTCTTTACAGACTTTGGGGAGTATTTGTTGTAGTTCTGTGAAAAATATTATTAGTCTTTTTACAGGAATTGCATTGAATCTGTACATTGCTTTGGATAGTGTGGACATTTTAACAATATTTTTTCTCCCAATCCATGAGCATGGAATATGTTTCCATTTGTTTGTGTCATCTTCCATTTCTTTCATCAGTGATTTATAGTTGACAGAGTATAGGTCTTTTACCTCCTTGATTAAGTTCATTCCTAGGTATTTTAATCTTTTTGATGCAATTGTAAATGGGACTGTTTTCTTAATTTCTCTTTCTACTACTTCATTAATAGTGTATAGAAATGCAGTAGATTTGTCTATCTCAGTTCTGTGTCCTGCAATTTATTTGAATTCATTCACCATTTCAAATAGATTTTATATTTGTTTTTTATTAACATATTCTATAACTAGATCTGGTGGTGAGTTACTGTTGTAATCTCTAAGTAGTGATGAGCAGAAATGATACTTGAGATAGCTGCAACATCTTCAATGTAATATGTAATATGAAAATGTCATATGTATAAGATGTATGAAAATATGTGATTTTGTGACAAAGTCACAGGTACTTGTAATATTGGTTTGTCTCTAACATTGTGGTTTATTGGTTATGTTTCAAACTCAAGGAAACACTAAATTTCAGTCAGTTATTAGTGAAAATAAAGACATTTTTCCCCCATGCAAGTTTATAGACTGATTTCAAAACTATTGGTTTAATGTTAAAAGGTAAGTCTTCAGAAATAGAACTCAGCGGTGTGGATTCTTCTAAATAGTGACTTAATTTGCTATACTTGTTAATCTTGAGCACCACTCTTAGGCTTGTTAAGGTTCTGTGTCAGTGTTAGAAAAATGACATTAAGAGGGCATAGAGCAATGACAAAGGAAGTGGGTGGAAAGGGGAGGGGAATGAATACTGAATAATCTTTTCTCGAGTTATGTTGAGAAATATTAATATTCATAAAGACATCTAATATTAAAACGGATTTGGAATTGAATTTATCAGGGCAGAAAATGTTTAAATCTGCCTCTACTCCCATTATTTGATATTCAGAATACTTTATAGGGAAGAAGGATAGACATTTGTATAAAGGTTCTACCTTTGTTCTTTTGTTCTTTCTATTGCCTCCTTTAAAGTTCTTGAATACCTATTATATTCCTCTCTCCCCGTAATTACATACTGATATTCAAAATATAGGTAACTTGGTGGTATTTAAAGAACAATGCCCAATTTATGGGTGTGCTGGTAATTTTGGAATGTCAAGGTACGTGCTCAAAAATTAGTTGTTTGTTGACTGCTAGATTGAAATGATTTCCTTTCTCCTCTTCTACTCTGCATCTCCCCATGAATGGGGTATTCCAAAAGTCTAAACATTTACACTTGTATCCAATATATTACCAATTCTGTGATGAACAGTCCTTCATAGTTATTTTGCTTGTGTTTTTAAAAACTTTTTAAAAGTTTATTTACTTTGAGAGATAGAGAGTGTGAGTAGGGGTGGGGCAGAGAGAAAGGGAGAGAAAGAATCCCAAGCAGGCTCCGTGTTGTCAGCACAGAGCCCAACGCAGGGCTCAATCTCAGTAACTGTGAGATCAAGACCTGAGCTGAAATCAATAGTCAGATGCCCACCTGACTGGGGCAGCCAGGTGCCCCTTATTTTGCTTATGTTCTACTATAGTGCAGTGGTTGGCAAACTATGGCTTGTGGCCTATTTTTTGTATAGTCACCAAGCAAGAATGCTTTTTACATTTTTAAAGGGGTATAAAAACAAATCAAACAAAAACCCCACGAAGAATATGCAGCTGAGACCATAGTGGCATGTAAAATCTAAACTATTTACTATTTGGCCCTTTTGATCCCTCCATAATGGCATGCACACACGTGTGTGTGTGTGTGCACACATGTATGCAGGGCATTTCCTCAGCCTCTCTAGCTAATAGATTTTTGTCCTCTAGACCACCAGGATTAACAAGTGATCAGACTTGGCCAATCCTAAGAAGTCATCACTCTAGGAATTAAGATGGGTCTAAAGGCTGAGCATGTGAAACCAGCCAGGGTCATCAGTATCCTTCTCATAAAATTGATACGTAGATGTTGGGAAAAGGCCTCTTCTCCTTTTACTGGGGTTGGTAAGCTGAGATGGGATAAGCCTGGTCATGCTGGTGAACTTCAGAGAAACATCTGCAGTAGGAGAGAATGGAGTTAATGAGTGGAGGGAAGTGGGCCTGACAGATGCAGAAAAAGAGGGCACAACCCAAAGCATGTAAGTGGTGACACTGGAGGACAGATTTGTTTTTCTCTGCGTTATCTGAGCCAGCAATCTCCCTTTGTTGTTTGAGTTGCAAGCAAAACAACTCTTCATAATCCAAATATGTCACAGCTCTTCCCAAAGTTCAGCACAAACTTGATTTTTCTTTTGTTCTTAATTGGAAAGCTGCAACAATAATGTATATAGCTACCAATTACAATTTACTCTCAATGTTGTAAATAAGTAGCTGGTTATTTTATTACATGATGAAGTATGTATTATTGCTACCACATTACAGATGGAGGAACAAAACTCAGAGTTTAATTTGATTAAGATCTCACTGCTAAATAGGTGGCAAAGGTGAAATACATTCCACATTGTGACTCAGAGTTCACATACATTTAATATGGTCATGGGATTTAAGTGATCTGACAAAATAAGATCTTATCATGCTCTTCCCTCTGAACACAGCATAACAATAAGTTGATACTGACTTCCTCATTGACATTTTAGGGTTTAAATGGAACAACTTCATTTTCTTATTGCAAATAAATATAAAAATTTCAAATATATGTTAACATTTAGACTGTTACTCTTGTGGGGACTGAAAACATCATAGGGATTTATAAAGTGTATTGTGCCCCATTTTTTAAATTTTGATTTTTTTTATTGAAGTGTAGTTGACACACAGTATATGAGTTTCAGATGTACAACAATAGTCAACATTTATATACATTATGTAGTGAATACCACGATAAATCTAGGTGCCATCTGTCTCCAAACAAAGTTGTTCATTATTACCTATACTCCCTCTGCTGTACTTTGCATCCCTATGTCTTAGTTATTTTATAGCTGGAAGTTTATACCTTTTAGTACTCTTGCCCTATTTCACCCACCCCCCTGCCTCTCCCCTCTGGCAACCACTAGATTGTTCTCTGTATTGATGAATATGTTTCTGTTTTGTCTGTTTTGTTTTTTGGATTCCACATGTAAGTGAAATCATACGGTATTTGTCTTTCTCCATCTGAATTATCTCACTTAGTGTAATATCCCCTAGATCCATCCATGCTATCGCATATGGCAAGATTTCATTCTTTTTTATGGCTAATAATCCATTGTGAGTGTGTGTATATAACATTTTTATTCATCTATTGATGGACACTTACGTTGCTTTTGCATCTAGGCTATTGTAAATAATGCTGCAATGAACATATGGATGCATATAAATTTTCAAATTGCTGTTTTAATTTTCTTAGGACAAATACTGACAAGTGAAATTGCTGGATTGTATGGAATTTTTGTTTTTAATTTTTTGAGGAACTTCCATACTGTTTTCCATAGTGGCTGCACCATTTTGTATTCCTGTCAACAGTGCACAAGTGTTTGCTTTCCTCCACTTCTTTGTCAATATTTCTTCCTGATAATAGGCATTTTGACAGATATGAGGTGATTTTTCATTGTGGTTTTGTTTTGCATTTCCCTCATGCTTAGTAATGCTGAGCATCTTTTCATATGTCTGTTGGCCATCTGAATGTCTACTTTGGAGATATGTCTATTCAGGTCCTCTGCCCATTTTTTAAATGGATTGTTTTTTATATTGAGTTGTGTGAATTCTTTATCCATTTTGGCTATTCACCCCTTATCAGTTATATAATTTGAAAATACTTCCTCCCATTCAGTAGGTTGTCTTTTCATTTTGTTGATGGTTTCTTTCACTATGCGAAAGCTTCTTAGTTTGATGTAGTTCCATTTGTTTATTTTTGCTTTTGTTGCTCTTGTGCCCCATTATTTTGATGAGAAATACATGCACTTGAAAATGTAGGGCTGATTTCTAACCATCTCTGTTAGCTCAGATTCTCTAGAGCTTGTGACAAAGATTAAGTGCTGATACTTAATTGGTGAGGTACAAATACAGGACAGTGAGAGTGAGGGGAAAGGAAGTAAGGCAGAGAGAAAGGAAATGATGCAAGGTGATGTGTGACAGTGTTTCACAGTAAGCCACAAAGAGACAAACAGATCACTTGGCAGATGTGTCCACTTAGTCAGGATGTCTGTGAATGTCTGTGCATAAGACGTGTGGATAAACTGTACCTCCAAACAGTTCATGGGAGAGGATGGAGAGAGAATTTATGTGCCGGGCTCCCTCCCATCCCCTCTTTGCCATTGGTTAGGTAGTGAGCTCCTCCATACCGCTAGATTGTATCCTGGTTCTTTGGTATCTAAGAGGATGTTTCATCCCATGCTCTGTGGAGTGGTGTTCCATCCTAATTCAGTGTAGGAAGAGCCAGAAACATGAAGCAAATGGCTGATCACCAGGTTGCACGGGAAAGACCAAGGCAAAACATTCAGAATTTCTAAGCAAATGAATGATTGATACCAGATGGTAGAACCACACAGGCTTGAGGGAGCTGAGGCGCCACAGAAGTGGCTGATGCAGGGCAAGCAGCTATGGACCCAGGTGGCATTGGTATAGAAATTCTGAATATGCACAAAAATGTGATGTCATATACCCATTAAATATCCACTGTAAACCATACATTTTCAAGTTCTAATATGTTATGTCATAAGATCATGAACTCCTTTAGGAAATGAGTGCTAGCTCATTTTGCATATGCAATAAGATACGCAACTCAGATTTGGTCTTGATCAGATATGAAAGAATTTTTCTTCAGTTCTTACAGAGATGATTTATCTAAGTCTGAACATTTACTAAAGCCTAATTTAGGTTGATGCACTAGACTGGTATTTTTTTCATTTTTAATGTGGTGAACTGTTATTATAAATTAGATCTTTAATCATGGAAACAGCAGCTTCCAGTTTTTGAAGACAGCCAATGAATGGTTATTTAAATAGTGGTTCCTCTATCAGTATAGATTAGATTCAGAAAATGAAAACACGTGCACATGCACACACGCAGACATTCATCTCTCCACTGCTAAAACAGTTGACAATTATAGAATTTTGTCCTTTCCATCTCAGGCTTCTCATGAGGACATCCATAAGACACCCAGAGGGTCACATTGGCTTGGCTCTTTGTATCCAGAAAGTTGAAAAAGTCATTGGCTGTTTCAAATAACAAGTATATTCTCCCTCAGAGTCTCAAAGGTAAAATATGAAAAATGAAACATTTACAAAGGCACAATTTGATCTTTCAGAAGAAGGAGTCTAAAGTTGATAATACAGTCGGGAATGCACGCCTAATGTTTTTATTTTCCCCTTCCTGAGCATTCTTCCTGCTCAGCTCTTGTGGGCATCCCTGATGTTCCCTGAGAAGGGATTTTAAATGACTCCACAACAGATTGTTCTCAGACTGAATTGTGTGCAACAGATCTTGGGAATTTTTGTTCGTAGCAAATAAATGGTATTCCTTTAGGGTCAGGAAAAAAAATCCTCATGTTCACTTCTTAGAATAGTTTCGTTTCTCTTATAAATCAAGTTGGACCACAGTAGTTTAGAATTATTTCCTGAGAAAATATGTTTCTGTCGATTTTGGTCTATAGTCTTAATGATCCCTGCAGAGTCTGACATTTATAGCAGTATTTTGCCCACTAAAAAAAGCACCCAGTGTTTAGTGCCTTGATGACTGAAAATTCACACAGCCATTTGTATGTTCTTAAATACTGCCAGGATGGGGTGAGGTGGGTAGAAGGCAGTGAAATGAAGCATGTGTCCCTATAGTAGAATCACTCTCAATTTCCCTTCAAAATCTCTTTGAGGTTTGTTTGTTTTGTTTGTTTGTTTGTAAAAAGTTGTTAAAGGGATGCTAGTGGCCCTCTTCACAAAGCACGGCCATTGCCTCCTCCTACCATAGACCTTGACATGGTGAACCAAATGTTGGGAATTGCTTTGGCTTAGACATAGAAGAGAAAGAGGCCAGTGCCCAGGAAACCAACTGAAATCAGGGATTTAGCTAATGATAATTGCTTCCAGGGAATGGTCCTGTGTCACACCCATTAAGGCTGATTGTTCACATGTATTTTTGCCTCTCCATCTTAAGTATAGTCATCTTTGCAGTGAGGACTTTGGAGCACCGTACATTCTTCATGTGATAGAGGGTAGCTCAGATTTACTAAGTTGAAAACGGAGGAAAGCCAGTTGTAAAAGTGTGAGCTGCAAATGGTGAAATAAAGCAGGGTTTTGGATAAATCTTTGTGTTTTGTTTTTTTTTTTTTTGCAAACATTTCATTCCTAGACAATTTTAGTTAAAGTCTTGTTATTTAGTATTAATACCTATAGGCTTTGTTTGTGATATTGTACTTGTTAAACTTTTCCACTGTGCCAGATGCGGTCAACCTTGCGGTTGGAAAAACATTACCAGTATTTGTTTGTAGCAAAATGTTGATGTTCAGCCTCCTAGGAGCTCTATTCGAAACACATCACTTTGCTTTTAAGCCTCAAATCATGGCCAATACTGCCACTAGTGAGGGAAGGATGATGTTATTACTCACTTTCTAAAGGAAAAAATATATGGAAAATGGGGGAAGGCAAAAGACATTCCTTGCTATTACTATTTTTTTGGCGTACAAAATAAAAGAATGAATTACAGATAGTTCTTGTCTTTGCTGTGGCAATTTGGCCCCACTCTTTGATATTAACATTCATGAAGAGATAGCTATAATTCTCTGGAGCCCAGGAGTAATATCCCTCCCCATTCAGGTAATCCATCACTCTGAAGGGTGGGCAGATAATAAGAAATGTATGTTTCATTTATCGCTCCCTGCCAGTAGAGAAAATGACAGTCATATTGAAACTCTTTAATATCATGCTTGACATGCAGGAGTGCATTTATTATTTGCCCAGGTTCCCAGTCTCCCCAGGGCTCGGCCAGCTTCTGTCCCTTCTGAGATGGAGAGCAGGTGATGGGAGTGTCCATTTGAGCTGTTTTGGGTTGGATCTAAAACACATCTGTCTAGATCCGTGGTGGTTCTCCAGTGATATATGTGCGTGAGGTGAAAGGGCAGCTAGATGGGGACCTAGCTTGTATATTAGTATCTCTGACGTGGGAATGCTGTATATTTTGTAAAATCACCACCACCAATGAAGTGTGAAAATACTAATCAAGTTTGAATAGGCATTGTTACTAAAAAAAATTGTTTTCTTTATCCAAATCCTAGTAGTGAAGATGGGACATTCCCCCCAAGACAACAGAGGTGCTATATTACAGATTACAGAGATTGTGTTTTCATCCAACTACATGCCTAGCATCTAGTGTTTTATGCACTGCAGGAGTTTAAAAGTTATGCCCAAAATGATTAAATAAAGTTAGAAATAGAATTAAAGGGCCTCTGAATTCTCGTAGTTCTTGTTACACAATGAAACTTGCCATGGTCTCTTTTTGCCACTTTTTCTTTTTCACCACTAATTTTTTTGATATTCTCTGACTGTAGTGTCATCTCTGACTGTAGTGTCCCGCTGTATATATGTGAAACTATATATGTATGTATATATATGTTACATATATGTCAAACTATATATGTATATGTATACATATACATACATATATATGCATTTGTGTAAATAAAATGCCATATATATGTTGGAAACTACCCTTAACCATGTGGTTGTAGAAGAAATCCTTGGTAGGTAAGGAAAGCGGAGCTCAGTGAGGTAAAGTGGCCTATCTGAGATGACTCAGTTAGTAAATGAATAAGTTAATGATAACCAGGATTCAAACTCAGTTCTGGCTATCTTCTAGGGACCAGGATTTTTACGCTTCTCTCTACTGCTGCCAGGCAATATTTATATGATTTGTACTAAGAAATGTCATCTGTGAATTAATTAAGGCATGTACTAAATGTGTGTTGAAGAGCTCTTTGTCTTATGCTAAGCAGTGAAGTAAGGTGAACCGACCTGGTTCTTCTGAGGTTTGGAAAACTACCTTCTCATTTAGGGCATCATCATCAATAACTAACACACACAGTAATATCATAAAGAGCTGAAGGACCATGAAGGATGGAGCTGCCTCTGTCTCTGCCTGTGGAGTGTGAGATGCCTCACAGAGTAGGACACATAGAAAATTGGCCTTGATTGATTCAGGTATATGATTTTAGGAAAAAAATGACATATGATATTCTTATTCAGTCATTCAATAGGAAGATCTAGAACATCCGGTTTTGCTAAAGAGACCCCTAATAGTATTTTTGCATCTTTTGTGACATTTCAATGCCAGGATTTACCTGATACAAGGAAGTTTCCCCTAATTCTTGATGAAAAAATTGTAATTATTTTTCATTATGCTTATCATTATGTTTCATTACACTTACTCTAAAAATTTATTCACAATATGATTTAGGTATTGAACAGTTATAAGGATCCACTGGCTCAAGACACACAATGGTAATGACTACTTTTATTGGTATATTGTGGGTTAAGACTCTATTTTTCTCAGGTATTTCAGCAGAGTATCTAATGATGAGGTAGCAATTTACACTTTTATTGTTATTTATAATTTCATAGAAGCATTAAATAATGACTAAAATATGACACATTATTTTCTACAATAAATATTTAAAATTAAAAAATAAAATTGGCCTTGAAAAATCAGTAGAAATTTGTAGTGAATTGAACCTTTGCATGTAACTATCTGGTGTGGCCCTGGGCAAACCAATTAAAATTTCTAATTCTTAGTTCCCTCTCTCTCAAGATTGTTATCAAGATAAAATGTGATTTGGAAGCACTTTGAAAACTTTCAGATACTATTCCAAGAAGTAGTCTAAAAAACCATGGCTCCCTAGGAGAGGAGGTATCTGATCCATTGGAAAAAATAAGATGCATACTATTTCTAGAAAAATGCTAGGCTTTAATGTTTTTATTTGAATATTCATAGTCCCCAGTGCAGCTAATAGGAGTAATTGAAATTTTCTATAACATTCAGATGGTCCCCTAAGTCACATTCAGATCATTTCTAGGAAAAGTGCCTATCAGTCACGGACTGGACATCTATACCATTATGGAATATTTAAGGGTGTGCCTTATGAGTAATTTCAGCCATCAGCTATAGGGGAAGGGTTTGCTTTAGACCTAACTCCTAGGATATACATTTTTCAAGGTAAACCCAGACCCGCCATTTTCATCTTTTTATCACACAGGATAATTGATAGGTAAAAAACAATAAAAAAACAAAAGCAAAAAACAAAACCTGAAAAATGTTCCTGGGCCACATAAGTCAAGACTTCAGGGCTGAAAGAATGTTTTAATAATGGAAAAATGCAAAGTTGGTGGGAGCTGAAGTGGACTGTTTTTGTAATCTTCATATAATGGAATATAACTTAAAAACTAAACCTTTATAAATCATGGGCAGTGTTCATACTTAGTCTTTTCATGTTTAATAAATAGTAAAGGAACACACTAGATCAGGTTGTGTGTGTGTGTGTAGTTAGCTTTGTTATTTATAGTATAGGAATCTGTGTCTTTGTTCCAAGGAAGTTCTTCTTCATGAGTGTAAATCTTGCATAGTATTAACTTATTTATGATGATGGACAAGACCTGTATCAGTTCTGACCGCATAACAAACTACTCCAAAACTTAGTGGCTTTAGCCATTTATTAGTCCTTATGAATCTAAAGGTTGGCTGGATGATTTTTCTAAACTAAGCTAGCCTGTGTGGGACTGACTTATGTTTCTGAGGTCAACTCTATGCTAGCTAAAAAAGAGGTCAGTCTATTTTGATGTCTGTAAGGGAGATTAAAAGAGATTATCAGTATTAGAGTTGTATTTTTTTTTCCATTTTGGGGAGGAAACACTTTTACTTAATATAAATCAGATAATAATAATACATGTGGTTATAATTACTATTCAAAGGAGATGTAAGAGCAGGCATTCCCTTTGTGTACATTCCCCATCACTGGACTAGATCACAGCCTATGTGGACTACGTTGAGAAACTTCATCCTGACAAATGTCCTCATGAGGTCGACACACTGTTCTATCTATTTTTAGGTTAAGCATTAGTCTTTGTTTTTGTTGTTGTTTTGGTCTCCTATAAAAGGCAGTGCCCTTGAGACAGCATCAAAACTTAAGTGATTATCAGTGAACACTTTCGGGTGTGAACACTTCGAGAAATTTGGTGGGGAATGAGGGGGCCACTGAAAGGTTGAGAGGCTACAAGATGCTAAAGATGAAATTCAGTTTGATTTCATACTTTTTCCCTAGGGAAGACTCTGAATAGATCCAACCCACCTCTGTCAGTCTTAGATTAATCCTGTTGCACAAAGTTAAGAGGTGGTTTGGATGTTTGAGACAAATTGGATGGATATGATGGAGGCTGGTAGAGAAAACGTCATCGAAATTTCCTGGAGGAAAGCAGAGGCTAGTTAATGACACAACTGGAGCACAAGGCTCTCAAACCATTTGCAATTCTATTTCCTTTCCTTTTCCTTTGAGAGGGAAATGTATGTTTACTGGGATAGGCTTGAGTATTACACAGAAAAACATGGCTCCTACCAAACCCTTCTGATTGTAATTTTGTTTCATAATTAAATTAAATCAGGTTGTAATCCCTTAAAAACTCAGCACCCTTTACCTACTAATAGTGCAATCAGTCTAAATGCCGTTTATAGTTAGTCTAGAACAGAAAACAATATTTAAAACCAATTTTCAGTCTCAAGTCATGAAAAAAACCCCATCACTCTATCTTATTTATAATAAACTCATTCGAGTAGATCCAGACACAATATAAACAAATGATGGAAAATCCCTAGGAGTTTTTGGCTCATATATTCTGAGCAGACATGCTCTGGAAAACTCAGACATTCTCAGGAAACTGCAGTCTGCTGAAAATGCCAGGAGATTTCAGGAGACTGGACTCTTCATTAGGACTTGGCATCTTTCATTGGTTTTGCATAGGAATAGATCAACACCTTTTTATCTGATCATCTATTTGTCCAAATCTTTTTTTTTTCCTGATCCTGTTTCAAATGGATAAGATCTGAAGGGATAAGAGAAAATACATGCACAGGACCAAGGAAAATAGATGCTGTCAAGGGACCCAAATCACAACCCGTTTGCACTTACTCTTGGTGAGTTGAAAGGGATGTTAGACAGTTTGTGTGGAGGTCAGGCAGTATGTGAACATGACAGAAGTGATAGAGCAGAGTAGTGGAGAGCACAGAGACTGTGGAGCTAGATGAGCCAGTTTGAATTTTGGCTCTCCTATTATAAGCTGTGTGACCTTAGACAATTTACTTAACCTTTCTGAGCTTCAGGTCCCTTCTTAGTAAAATGGAGAAAAACATCTATCTTCAAAGGTTGCCAGGATATTTAGCTTAGAGAATATTGCTAAGCACCTTGGACACAATATTCCTTGCCCCTCCCTTATGATTTCTCTTCCTTCCATCCTTTGTCCCTTGCTCTTTTTTTTCCCTCTCTCTCCTTTCTCTCTTTCTCTCTCCCTTCCCTTCCTTTCCATTTCTTCATTTCTTTCACCAATATTTATTGAGCACCGTTCCAGATGCTGTCAGTGCTCTGTCCATATTCCCTTGGATCCCTTTACAATTTTTGTGCACTTGACTCTCCACGTGCTTTTACTCCCAGAAGGGGTTGCCCTCGATCTGGCAGAACCTACTTTGCCAAAGAACCAAAAAGGCCTGAGACTTACATCCCCTGTGGGCATCCCTTAACTAATAATAGATAGGTGGGAAAGAATAAATGCTCTGGTCATCATGTCTCCAAATGAGGACAGCTCTAAGGTATGACCTAGACTATCTCCAGAGTTCCCTTGCAGGACTGAGCCAAAGGTACCATCCTTGGGAGTTACTGCCCCATCCTTGCTTGATCTCCTTTCCTTCTTAGTCCCCATTTCCTTAGTCTCCTAATGAATTCCTGGTGACACTTCCTAACCAATTTCACATGAATCTTTATCTCAGGATTTGCTTTCGGGAAACCCAGCTGGAGTCATGCACCCTCCATATTCCCCATATTATTCTGGGTGCTAGGAATGCAGCCGTGAACAAGTCAAACATAGTTTTACTCTCATGTTTTATTAACTGGGAACACTGTGGTAAGAACCCATGGTAAATGGATTCCCACAGTAAAGACTGCATTGTAGAGATTCTGCACAATTCTGCATTTCCTCTATGGGGGAAGGAATATAGGCTTCTGAGTTAGAACTTCCAAATCTATGTCCTGACTTATTTATGTTTTAGCTTTAAAACCTTGGGCAGCTGCATTTGTCTTCTGAGCCTCACTTTTTCCATTTATTGTGAATTTACTAATGCCTGCCTTTCCAAACTGCCAGTGTTGCTGTAGAGCTGAGAAACATAGAATATATAAAAGCCACTATGGCCCATAACCCCAAACTTAGCCATTACCTGGAGATATTATGCGAACAATCAACAAGTAAGGGCTTTGAAAAATGAAAGTACATGGTGTCATTTTGCAGAACATGTTACATATTTTATAAGGCAGTGCTTTAAAAATTAACGTTACTGTTTTTATCCTTGCTGAATTAAACAAGTCCGATGTGATAGGGTCGGTACAAAATCATAAGCTTGGTGTAGTTAAAGTGAATATCCGGCTGACACATTCAAACAGGCAATAGTGTGGGTGACAGCAAAATGTAAACAGACCTCCTGGGCATTTTGCTAAGTTTAAAGTCTTGACACAAGGACAGGGTAATGGAGCAAGTCCCTCGAAGAAGCCCTGCCATCTTCCCTCCCCAGCTCCCTCTCCACCTGGTGCCAGCGTATTTAGAGCTGCCTCGTGTAACTCCATCTTCTGCTGAATGATTGCCATTCCTCTTGTTTCCTTTGATCATGAAGAAAAAATTCCCTTTGATGTATTTCATCTTGGCATTAGAGAACCAAGCTCAACATTTTGGTAGGAATACCTATGCCTGCGTGCTATTGCTTCTGGGAGCTAAAGCCCTGAGATGCCTGATTCAGATTTTCCAGAGTTAGTTATTTCCATAGATGATTTTGATGGTAAAATCCAAAGCAGTTTAGGCTAAAAGGGAATACTCCCTGGTGGGATTCAAGAGACCGCCTAAGATCCTAAGGGCAAGACCTGAATTTACACCTCACTAGGGACTGGAAACAGGATCTGGAAAGTCAGTGGAAGTTAAGCCAGACCTTTCCCATCTGTGCTCATTTCTCTCTTTGGGCTGATTCTTCTGCTCTCTCTTTTGGTTTTTTGTTTTTTTTTTTTAATGTTTTATTTATTTCTAGGAGAGAGAGAGAGAAAAACAGCATGAGCAGGGGAGGGTCAGAGAGAGAGGGAGTCACAGACTCTGAAACAGGCTCCAGGCTCTGAGCTGGCAGTCAGCACAGAGCCCGACGTGGGGCTCAAACCCACGAACCTCGAGATCATGACCTAAGCGAAAGTCGGACGCTTAACCGACTAAGCCACCCAGGCGCCCCTGCTCTCTCTCTTTTTTTTAATGGCATGTCATAGCTGTCTCTACATGGTGGCCTTCAGTCAAGTTTACATCAGCTTACAAAATGCCTACAGTTAGTTGTTGTCCTGACCATTCTAAGTACCAGTAACAAATGGTGAAAGACATTTGTTTCTGCCAGTCTAGATTCTGAATTGGTTTTTCTAAGTCAAACATCCACTTCTGGTCCAATCAGCTGGGGTCAGAGAGTGGTGAGAGCATAACACTGATATGGCTTCAGTCTTAGATCTTAGGAGGAAGAGGATTACTAAAGAAGGGCAACTCAGGGTGGGCACACCTTCTAAAACAAATTTACTACAGTGGTTCAGATGTCTTCATGGGGTTTCTTGCTGTGCTTCTATCACCCATGTCTATTTAGCTCTCAGGGGAAAAAAAAAAAAAACCAGCACAAGCCAAGCAGCCAAAGACAAGTCTGACAGAACCATCTGGACTCCATGAAATTTGACATTATTCTGGCTTGTCTTAAATCTCTCCTTTTTTTGAAACCTACAGTCTTTTGACAGTTTGTCCCCAAGCAAAAAGAACTATATACAGAAAAAGGTTCTATTTATGCTTTTTACTAATGTAGAATTTGTGATTATTTTGGTTTGTTTTTCCAAGAAATTAAAAAATACTATTCCATTAGCTTCTTGGAAGGGGTAATTTTCCTATAAATTCTGGGGGAGCATCCATTTCAGTAAAGAATAAACAAGCATATGTTGCTGTCAAGTATTTCATAAAGGTAAGATGGGACTTTAATTTTTACAGTCTGATTCATGTTTTATGGCCAAAGTAAAATAAGATACAAAGGAAGAAAGAGGGAAGGAGAGGGGAGAGAGAGAGAGAGAGTCAGTCAGTCAGTCAGTCTGCTTTTGTGGCTCCAACAGATCTTTCTCACTTGTGTTTCCTTACAAAATCCTCTGAGGGTGGGGGGAACATTTCTTTCAAGTAACTGGCACTTTCCAGAAGCTACAGGAAGTTATTGTTCTCTACCAGAATGCTTCCTGTACAAAAGATGAATCCAGTCTGAGAAGACACCCGAGTTCTTTTGTCTTCACAGAAGGGAAGCTGTAGACCTGGAACCCAGCAGATTTGGTCATTGTAAAGAGCTTAGAACCTTTCAGGTGGAATGAGATGTGACTGGGATGTGGGCAAGACCACTAAATCAGACACCCACACAGCTCAGTTTTGGAGTGGAGAGACTTCATTACTCTGAACATATACCGAGGCTTTAAAGTAGTCTCTCCTACCTCAGGCAAAGCTCAAACACAGTAGAGGTGCTTCTCTGTGCCTTCAAAAGAAATGTTAAACTCTGATTATTTTTTCCTAGGCATGGGAACTCCTGTTCTTATTTTCAGAGGGACATACCTGTGGAGACCAGAGATGAACATAAAGATTTTGTGAAATGGGGTCAGAACTGGGCTTTTCCTGCTACGGCTTGCATAGAAGTTGTGGTGCTTGTCAGTAAGCTGTTTGAGTAGTGGTCAGGATCATTCCCATTTGCCATTCCAGGTCACTTTCTGTTCTTTTTCAAACCTGCTTTGTCCCAGCAGGATAACTTTTCTGGATTGCTCTATGGGCTCCATTCTGTTTGGTTTCTACTAGCTTTTGGCCAATGTGAAGCCCCAGTAAGAGCTGGGTGGGCAGGGGGAGAATAAGATCAGGGTTTTTATTCCCCCAGCTCCCTCCCTGCCCACTCTTTGTGGGTCGGTCTCCTTTGCAGAAGACTACAACCAATTAGGTAGCCTGTGACCTTGCCTTTTCAGGCTTAGAGTGGTAATGGTCCCTGCTGTGCTATCCTCAGAGTATTGGATTATCCATTGTTAGATTCCCTTAAATAGTCCTCATTAAACTCACCCCTATTTGAGTGTGCCTCTTCCATGCCAGGACCCTGGCAACTAGGAATAGCTCTCATATTCTCCCATGGGGGTTCATCTCCCTAGATCTACTTCCAGCTCTCTAACCTGCTTCATGCTTAGACACCTCCCTGCAATCAAGAACCAAATTTCAGGGATATTGGAAGGATGCTCTGTAGAAAATATCCTCTATGCCCTGCTTCTCTTATAATTCCTTTATTAGGGAGTGAAATCTTTCATTCTTTTTAGCAATAAGATTTTAATTTAAAAGATGCCTGGAAGAGGCATCACATATCCTGAGGACTTTATAGTGTAGGCCAATAACTGACACTAAATTCTTTCTTGATAGTATGCTTTGTTAGAGAAATAGGAAGGCCCTGAGTTTTTGATGGCAGTGACAAGCTCAGAGAGAGTGGAAAGGGTTTATCGCTCCAAAAACAGATAAGCTAATTATCTCTCTCCATTTGTTTATCCCTCCTTTCTTCTAGCATCTTTGGATTCTTGTTAGAATTTGAAGGAACCTTGATGATAATTTACTCTACATTCCTCCTTAACAGATAAGAAAACTAAAGGCTTTCAGAGACTGTGGTTTACCAAGTCATACAGCTGGACCCTTGTCCCCTAGATTTTTCAAAAGGCCTTGATGAAATTTCACAGCACAATTGATGGATTGAATTGTGGCTGGGGATGGAGATGCTTGTGAAGTAAGAATCAAGAATGTCTGATGATGAAGAGGGAATTGAGTTAGAAAGGAAGGCATACACAGGCACTTTTCTGTGTGATTCAGTGTAAACAGAGGCTTTTATGTGAATCTTATATAAATGATAAAGAGGAAAACAGAGCACTTATGTTTAGTGTCTTCAATAGTATGTACTATGCCTTTTTGGAGTTGGAAAACGTAAACACAAGAGCCTAAGAATTTAGTTGGTACAGTTTCCCCAGAGCAGTCTTACTGACATATAAGTGATGGAACTGATATTTACCAATCCTTGCCAGGTAGCTCAGCTATGTAAATGTATACAAATTGAATTTGGGCATCTGGCTCCATTTGGCCATATTGATATAGGCCTCATCAATTAAGTATCTTGACCCCAGGCTCTCATTTTCAATTATCCCTCCACTTGTCTATATAACCTCAGTACTGATATTATTGGGGAAAGCTTTGGAGAGACAAAGGGAGAGGCTGGTAGCCTTGAGATGGGACTCAGGGTGAAAACCAAAACCACAAAAGGAGCATTCCTAGAGTGATGCAGCCTCATAGTGGATGGACAGAAGGCTGGGAGACTGGCCAGAGGAGATAATGTCTTGGAATAAGGCTACAATGATAAGGGAAGAATGAGGCATGACTTCCAGTTGGTGTGTTTATTGCTTTTAATTTTGTGTAGAGGGTATATTTGTTGAAGAGAGGTGTCTTTTGGAAGAAGCCCCATACTGTGTATTTTAGTTAGTATTTTGCAGTGTTGGGATCACAACAATCTAACTAAATCAATTATACCATACCTACATATGTGTATATACACACACAAATGTATGTCATTGCTGTAGAGTTTTGCCAGATAGTTATAAGGTACATAGTTTATATTTAATTGTTTAGGTTATAGAATTTTTATAGGTTCATGATAATTGCTGTCTTAGCTTTTCCCACTCTTGGGGAGGTTGCTCCACTGATAACAGAGCAGTTAAACCTCATTCTCTGAACCCCAGCAGCTCAGGAGATGCACTGAGATGGGGTGACCATGGAGGATGACTTGAAGAAGAATTAGGCACCTGCTCACTGATTTGACTAGGACATTTTTAGAGGGCATCTACCATGCAACTGTTCAATGGTTTATGGTCCTGTGTAATGAATCCTGTACCTACTCTTAGGACTTCTGGGATTTCCATGATTTTTATAGAAAACTAATACTTCCAGGCTGTTACCTACCCCAGTACATGGACTACTTCTCCGGGGGCCTCAGGTTGGGACAGAGCTATACATCCTTTTCCCACCCTGATTTCCCAACCTTGAGAGATTATGCCCAAAGATCAACAACACACAACCATTTTGTGCATTTATCACCAAGTGCTGTGACATCCTTAGAAATGTATGATTTTCAGTTTTCATGGCTATCTCCTTAAATGGGCTCTTAGTCTTGATAGGCCTCGGACTGTGACAGATTTCAAAGGAAGTGATTCCCAAACCAATGGCTTGAGCACTATGATGTTTTCAAAGGAGTGCTTAGGTGCAGCCATTAGTCCCCTAGCAGAGAACTAACCAGCAGGCAGCCGTCACACTCTGTGTGGCATTCACAGCAAATGTAGGTTGTCAGGGGGAGATTTGAGAAACATTGTTCTTTGTAGGGCCTGGGATTGCTTCATGTGTTGTAAAGCCTGATGGAACCTGAGAAATGGATGATGAATGGGCCTGAAAATACTGCCTGAAAAAAA
Source organism: Hyaena hyaena (assembly GCF_003009895.1). NCBI lineage: Eukaryota > Metazoa > Chordata > Mammalia > Carnivora > Hyaenidae > Hyaena > Hyaena hyaena. Next base: position 200,301 of record NW_024081815.1, on the reverse strand, counting down.
TCTTAAGAAACAGATGTTAATGGAGGCATTTTCTTCTCTGAGTCATTTCATAGTCATTGCCGTAATTTTCATCTCTGCCATTACCATTTCATGGCTGTTTTAAGTTCCCACTTTTGGTCAAGTGATTCAACAGTACCCTGCTACTTGGTGAAATCAAAAATAAAATTCTGGAAGCAGTCCCCCTTTCTTTTCCTTTCTTGATTGACTGGATGTTCTAAATTTGCTTTGAGTTGGATGTTCTAACTTTGCTTTGTTACCATTTATCACCCCATCTCTAATGATTCTGCCTTTTAAATTAATCCCTTTACCCAAATGCCTTAGTCTCATTGCTAACTTTTCTCCCTATACAGTGTCATCTGTTTGAATTGCCTAGTGTCAGTCATTGCTTAGGGAAAAGAAGAAATGAAAAAAGCTTCTTGTATCTATTTCATTCCCTTTTCCTGCAAGATTATTCTACAAAGCGGGCCTTTTGACAAGGGGCTTTGGCCTATTCAGAGGCACAAAGTATTTAGAGACATGTACAAAGTCAGCCTCCCTTTATTTAATCATTGAAAGTATTCCTTGCATTTAGCTTTAGCCAGTGATCTGGAGATTTCCCAGGCCACTTAAAATGAGGCCAGATCATCTTTGGAATATGGTCTTTCCAAATGCTCCAAGTTGCTATTCCTATTTAGTTTGATAGAGTTTCTTCCACTGAAGTCTCAGCAGGAGCTGAAGTTGCCTTCCCAACCCTTCTCATGACTCATTGCAACCTTGGGGAAGTCACTACTGGAATATCCCCAATTGGCCGCAGCACTGGAATTTGCAAAGTCACAAAGCAGCCATCTACTTGCACCCTAAATTTATATGTCATCAGATCTATCATTCTGTTGAAAAGTCACACTGCAAGGGATAGCTTGTTATCATCTGCACAAGGGAGGAAGGAGGGCTGAGGAAGCTAGGGTGATGGTTTCCACATTGCTGCTGAACAGGTAGATGCACTTGAGTAAGAGCTTAAATTTTGGCAATGAATTTACTTTCCTCAGTTATAAAACGTATTTCTGAACTTTGTTTCTCACTTTATTATTGCCTACTCTTTTTGCTATTCTTGTGATGTGACATCTTACCATTCAAGCTTTGAAAAAATATTTCTTAAGATTTATCCATTTATTACTTTTTGAATATAATAGCATTGAGCTATTTACAGTATTGGTGAATAATTTTAAAATTTCCTTCCTCCAGTTTCACGTTAGTAAATTTTTATTGCACTGTAACATACATGTAGAGTACACAAACATATACAGCTCAATGTATCGTCACCAAGTGAACCATGTATCATCAAAACCCAGATCAAGAAACAATTAGCTTCTCAGAAGCTGTTTTTATTCCTTGATGAAGTCACTTTTTATTCTCTGTATAAGGGCAACCACTATGCAAACTTCTAACACTATATATTATTTTACTTGTACTTAAACTTTAAATGAATGAACTTACTATGTACTGTTTGGGATCTGGCTTCTTTCACTCATGGAGAGTCGCATATGTTATGCGGGGAACTGTAATTTGTTTATTCTCATGGTTGTTTGGCAGTTTACTTTTCAAATGGTTTTCTTAAACTAGCCTAGGAATTCAGCCCTGGGTTCTTATACCATAGATAAGCTGATACTGAGTTTCTCTAGGGAAAGAACATATATGCTAGAAATTATAACACTGGAATGGTATAAGATTTTCTAACTTTTTTCCACATGTGGCCATGACAACCATTGGAAATGCTAGAGGGGGGTTGGTGCCTAAAAGGGGCTGCCAGACAACCACTGGAAATGCTGGGGAGTTTGGTGCGTAAAAGGGGCTACCAGACTGTTTTCTGGATATTTCAGGGGATCCCCAAATTTTCTCATAAAATGAGGAAAATTAGGCTCCAGCAAACCTTACTCTGTTTCACTGAACAAAGTAACTACAACATAGAAGCTCCACTGCATATTATGTTGTCAGTACTGTTTGGAAAATAGATGTGGAAGGACATAATCAACAGTGATTAATAGATCAAATAGTTCTCGGGGCTACAGGTGGGAACAGAAACACAATGAGAATGAAGCCAACAATACAGTAGTTGGCTCCTCTGGAAGGAAATGTCCAACAAGCAAACAGCAAGCTCAGGGTAGGTGCCTGTACTCAGGGCATTCTGAGTTCATATTTGAAATTTGTCTACCATTGGCTATGCATTGGAAAAAATAGGCGTATGTGGTTGATACTTCTATGGAAAGAGATTGCATACAATGGAATGCTTCCTATTTGTAGAGATCATGTATTCTAGTGAGAGATTAGATGCCATTTTGAGATGGGCATTAAAAATACTCCTTTTGGGGTCGCCTGGGTGGCTCAGTCGGTTGAGCATCCAACTTCGGCTCAGGTCATGATCTCATTGTTTGTGTGTTTGAGCCCTGCTTCGGGCTCTGTGCTGACAGCTCAGAGCCTGGAGCCTGCTTTGGATTCTGTGTCCCCCTCTCTCTCTGCCCCTCACCCGCTCATGCTTTGTCTTTCAAAAATGAATAAATGTTAAAAAAAAAAAAAAAAGTTGTTTTTTTTCCTTTCTAGTGTAAAACCATGTTTATTTTATTTATTTTTTTACATATAGTTTATTGTCAAGTTGGTTTCCATGTAACACCCAGTGCTCATCCCCACAAGTGCCCTCCTCCATGCCCATCCCCCCCCTCCCCCACCACACCCATCATTTCCCCCCTTCTTCTCCCCCTTGGTCCTCTGTTAAGTTCCTCCTAATCCTCCTATACATGCAAACATATGGTATCTGTCCTTCTCTGCCTGACGTATTTTGCTCAGCATAACACCCTCAAGGTCCATCCATGTTGCTACACATGGGAATTGTTCATATGCAAAATCTTAAAGTTCCAAGTAAGATATTATCTCCAACTATTTTTCCTACATTCCTAGTTTCTCCTATACCTGTTGACAAGATGCCCTAGAAGTTTTTAGTTTTTTCACCTATCTGCTAAGTGACAATTAGTTGTTACTTTCTTCCATTTGTATTTTCAGCAATTTCCAAAGTGAGTCAAAACAGCAGATTCACTCCTTTTAGATAAGGGACTGGATATTTTCTTCTTTCTTGGTTATGTTTGAAGAGTTTTACTTTCACTCATTTCCTTCTATCCATCAGGATTTAGAATGGAGACAGTATATATTTTCCTTATTGAAGAGTAGTTGACACACAATGTTACATTAGTTTTAGGTACCCAACATAGTGATTCAGCAAGTCTGTATGTGGTACTCTGCTAACCACAAGTGTAGCTACTACCATCTGTCACCATACAATACTGTTATAATATCACTGACTATATTCCCTATGCTGTAACTTTCATCCTGTGACTTACTTATTCCATAACTGGAATACTGTACCACCGCCCCCCCATTTGCTTTTCCTCATCCTCTGCCCGGCCCATCTGGCAACTGCCAATTCTCTGTATTTATGGCTCTGTTTCTGCTTTATTTTTTAGATTCCACTTGCAAGTGAAATCATTCTGAATTTGTCATTGTCTTGCTCATTTCATTTAGCATAATACTGTCTGCTTCCATGCATTTTATCACAGATCGCAAGATCTGATTCATTTTTAAGGCTGAATAATATTCCACTGTACATATATACCACATCTTCTTTAACCATTCATCTGTCAGTAGACACCTAGGTTGCTTCCATATCTTGGCTATTGTAAATAATGCTGTAGTAATCATCAGAGTGCATATATTTTCTTGAATTAATGTTGTCATTTTTTTTCAGATGAATATTCAGTGGTAGAATTACTGGATCATACAGCATTTCTATTTTTAATATTTTAAGGAACTTCCATACTGTTTTGCATAGTGACTGCGCCAGTTTACATTTCCACCAGCAGAGCACGAGGGTTCATTTTTCTCTATATCCTCACCATGCTTATTATTTCTTGACTTCTTGATTCTAGCCATTCTGACAGGTACAAGGTGATAGCTCATTGTAGTTTTTATTTGCATTTCCCGGAGGACTAGTAATGTTAAGCATCTTTTCATGTGTCTGTATGTCTTCTTTGGAAAAAGGTCTATTTGGGTCCTCTGTCCATGTTTTAATTGAATTATTTCTTTTTTAGTGTATTGAGTTATATGAGTTCTCTATATATTTTGAATATTAACCCCTCATCACATATATCAGTTGCATATATCTTCTCCCATTCAGTAGGTTGCCTTTTCATGTTGTCAATGGTTTTCCTCGCTATGAAAAAGCTTTTGATTTTGGTATAGTCCCAGTAGTTTAATTTTGCTTTTGTTTCCATTGCCTGAGGAGATATACCCAGAAAAATGTTGCTAAGGTTGAGGTCAGAGAGATGACCGCCATTGTTTTCTTTTAAGAGTTTTACAGTTTCAGGTCTCACATTTAGGTCTTTAATCCGTTTTGAGTTTATTTTTGTGTATGACGTAAGATAGTGGTCCAGTTTTCCTAAAACCATTTGTTGAAGAGACCATCTTTTCCCCATTGTATATCCTTGCCTCCTTTGTTGTGGATTAATTGACCATGTAAGCATGGATTTTTTTTTCTTGGCTCTCTATTCTGCTGATCTGTATGTCTATTTTTGTAATAGTACACTCCTGTTTTTATTATTATAGCTTAGTAGTATAACTTGAAATGCGGGATTATAATACCTCCAGTTTATTCTCTTTTATGGTTCCATGCAAATTTAGGGGATTATTTATTCTAGTTCTGTGAACAATGCTATTAGTATTTTACTAGAGACTGCATTGAATCTTTAGATTGCTTTGCGTAGTATGCTCATTTTAACAATATTGGTTTTTCCAATCCATGAGCACGAAATGTCTTCCCATTTGTTTGTGTCCTATTCAATTTGTTTTATCAGTGTCTTATAGTTTCCAGAGTACAGGTGTTTCACCTCCTTGGTTAAGTTTATTCCTAGGTATTTTATTCTTTTTGGTATAATTGTAAATGGGATTGTTTTCTTAATTTCATTTCTGCTACATTATTACTACTGTATAGAAGTGCAAAAGATTTCCATATATTAATTTTGTATCCTGCAACTTTACTGAATTCATGTTATTACTTCTATTAGTTTTTTGGTGGAATCTTTAGGGTTTTCTATGTACAGTATCCTGTCACCTGCAAGTAGTGAAAGTTTTACTTGTGCCTTACCAAACTGGATGCTAACTTTTACTTATTTTGGGGGGGAGTATAATTGCTGTGGTGAGCACTTCCAGTACTGTGTTGAATAAAATTGGTGAAAGTGCATATCCTGTATTGTTACACGTCTTAGAGAAAAAGCTCTGCTTTTTCTTCATTGTATATGATACTAGCTGTGGGTTTTTCATATATGGCCTTTATTATGTTGGGGTATGTTCCCTCCAAACCTACTTAGTTGAGAGTATTTTTTTTTCATCATCAATGGATGTTGAATTTTGTCAAATGTTTTTTCGCATCTTTTGAGATGATCATAAGACTTTTATCATTTATTTTGTTAAGGTGGCACATCATGTTGATAGATATGCAGATATTGAACAACTCTTGCATCTCTGAAATGAATCACATTTGATCATAGTGAATGATTGTTTTAAAGTATTGTTGAATGCTGTTTGTTAATATCTTTTTAGGGAGTTTTACATCTATGTTCATCAAGGATATTGGCCTGTAGTTTACTTTTCTTGTAGTATCTTTCTCTGGTTTTGGTATCAGGGTAAGACTTAACTTGTAGAATGTATTGGAAGCTTTCTTTCTTCTATTTTTTGGGATAGTTTGAGGAGAATAGGTATTAACCCCTCTTTAAATGTTTGGTAGAATTTACCTCTGAATCCCTCTGGTCATGATCATTTGTGTACTGAGAGTTTTTTTTGGTTACTGATTCAATTTCATTATTAGTAATTGGTCTGTTCAGATTTTCTATGTCTTCCTGATTCAGTTTTGGAAGATTAAATCTTACAAGAATTTATCTATGTCTTCTAGGTTGTCCAATTTGTTGGCATATAATTTGTCATAGTAGTCTCTTTTAATTCTTTATATTTATATGATGTGAAGTATTCTCTTCTTTCATTTCTGATTGTATTTATTTGGGTCCTCTCCTTTTTTTTCGGGATGAAGCTGGGTAAAGTTTTATCAATTTTGTTTATCTTTTCAAGGAACCAGCTCTTGGTTTCATTGATCTTTTCTGTTGTTGATTTTTTTTTTAGACTCTATTTCATGTGTGCTCTGATCTTTATTAATTCCTTCCTTCTACTAACTTTGAGTCTTTTTTGTTCTTCTTTTTCTATTTCCTTTAGGTATAAGGTTAGATTGTTTGAGATTTTTCTTGTTTCTTGAGGTAGGCCGGTATTGCTATAAATTTCCCTCTGAAGAACTGCTTTTACCACATCCCAGTTAATAGTTGGACTGTTGTGTGTTTTCGTTTTCATTTGTTTCCATGTATTGTTTTTTTAATTTCCTCTTTGACTTCTTCATTGACCCATTGGTGGTTTAGAAGCATATTATTTTGCTTTCATGTGTTTGTGCTTTTTCCAGTTTTCCTTTCTGTGATTGACTTCTAGTTTCATATTATTGTAGTTAGAAAATATGCTTGATATGATTTCATTCTTCTTAAGGTTATTGAGATTTGTTTTATGGCCTAACATGTAATCTACCCTGGAGAATATTCCATGTGGATTTAAATAGACTGTGTATTCTGTTGTTTTTTGAATGGAGTGTTCTATATATATTTGTTAAGTCCATCTGGTTTAATGTGTCATTCAAAGATACTGTTTTGTTGTTGATGTTCTCTCTGGATGATCTATCCATTGATGTCAGTGGGGTGTTAAGGTTTGCCTCTATTATTCTATCAATTTCAACTTTTATGTCTGTTAGTATTTGTTTTCTATATTCTCCAATGATGAGTACACATATCCTTAAAATTATAATAGCTTCTTATTGGATTAATCTCTTTATCTTTATGATACACCCTTCTTTGTCTCTTGTTACAGTTCGTTTAAAGTCTATTTTGTATGATGTAAGTATTACTACCCCAGCTTTTTTTTTTCACCTCCATTAGCATGGAATAGATTTTTCTAACCCTGCACTTTAAGTCTGTATTGCCTTTAGGCCTGAAGTGAGTCTCTTGTAGGCAGCATATAAATTTTTTCTAAAATCCATTCTGTCACTCCATGTCTTTTGATTGAAGCATTTAGATCATTTACATTTAAAGTAATTATTTATAGGTATATTTATTGCCATTTTGTTAACTGTTTTCTGGTTATTTTTTGTAGTTCTTCTCTGTTCCTTTCTTCTATGGCTCTTCTTCCTTGTGATTAATGATTTTCTGTAGTGTTATATTTGGTTTTCTTTCTCCATTGTGCATCATAGGTTTTTAGTTTGTGGTTATGATGAGGCTTATAAATAACTTCTTACTTATATAGCAGTCTATATTAAGTTGATGGTCACTTAAGTCTGAACACATTCTGAAAGAACATTTTTACTGTCTCTCCACATTTTATGTATATGTTGTCATATTTTACATCTTTTTATTTTGTGAATCCTCCTCACTGATTTTTAAGATATACTTAATTTTACTACTTTGGTCTTTTAGCCTTCATACTAGCTTTATAAGTGATTGCTCTACTGCCTTTAATGTATTTTTGCCTTTACTCATGAAATACTCTGCTTTCACAATTTTCTTCTAATTATGCCCTTATCTTTTCCACTTAAAGAAGTCCCTTTATCATTTCTGATAAGGCTGGTTTTAGTGGGGATGAACTCTTTTAGCTTTTGTTCCTCTGGAAAACTCTGTCTTTCTCCTTCAATTCTGAATGATAAGTTTGCCAAGTAGAGATTCTTTGTTGTAGGTTTTTTTCCTTTCAGCCCTTTAAATATATCATGCCACTCTCTTCCAGCCTGCAAAGTTTCTGCTAAAAATTGAGCTGATAGCCTTACAGGGTTTCCCTTGTATGTAACTAGCTGCTTCTGTCTTGCTGATTTTTAAATTCTCTTCATCTTTAATCTTTGACATTTTGTCATGTGTCATGGTGTGGACTTCCTTGGGTTCATCTTTAGAACATTGTATGCTTCTGAACCTGGATGTTTGTTTCCTTCTCCGGGTGAGGAAAAATTTTCAGCTATTATTTCTTCAAATAAGCTTTTTGCCCATTTCTTTATCTCTCTCTGTCTTGTCTTTTCTTGGACCCCTGTAATGCAAATGTTCACTTGGTGTTTTTCAAGAAATCTCTTAGCCTGTTCTCATTTTTTAAAATTCTTTTTCTCTCTTTGCTATTCAGCTTGGGTGCTTTACATTTCCCTGTCTTCCAAGTCACTGCTATGTTCCTCTGCATCCTCTAATCTGCTGTTGATTCCATTTTTCACTTCAATTATGTTGCTCTTCAACTTTGAAGAATACAAAATATTTTTTTTTTATATTTTCTGTCTCTTTGTTGAAATTCTCACTGAGTTCATCCATTCTTCAGTCCATTGAGCATCTTTATGCCCATTACTTTGAACTCCTTATCTGGTAGAGTAGCTATTTTTATGAGGTTTTGTCTTGTTCTTTTAGAGCATATTCCTCTGTTTTCTCATTTTGCTCAACTTTCTTTGTTTCTATGAAATACGCAAAACATCTACTCCTCATAGACTTGAAGGGATAATCTTGTGTATAGCCATTCCCTGTGTAGACTGTGTGCCTGGTGACTTTGGCTAGCTGAAGCTGTCGCTGTTATGGGTTGGGGTTCCCTAGACACTCTGTGCTGGGGCTGCCCTGGTGGGATGGCCTGAGCTGAAGTGGGCATGGGCTGGGTCCTGATGCTTAGTGGACAGAGGGAACCCTGTCGGGACACATGAAGCTAAAGTGGCTGCATACCAGGGGGACCTGGGCCACCACACAGGCACCCTGGTGGGGTAGTTGGACATGAGGTGAATACAGGCTGGGAAACTGGATGTTAAGTAACTAGCCTAAGATCACCCAGCTATTAATGGTACTATTACCATGGTAATATTAATGGTACTATTTAAAAGGATAGTATTTGAACCCAGATAGTATTACAACAGAACAAACAACGGTCTTAATTATTTTTTTTTAATGTTTAGTTTGGAGAGAGAGTGAGTGAGCATGCAAGCAGGGGAGGGGAGGAGGGGCAGAGAGAGAAGGGAGATAGAGGATCCGAAGCAGGCTCTGTGCTGACCTTGAGACATTAGAACCCATGAACCATAATATCTTGATCTGAGCCCAAGTTGGATGCTTAACTGAAAGTGCCACCCAGGTGCCCCATTGAGGATAATTTTATTTAGTTAATTTAATTATTTGAAAGCAATTTTTAAAAATGTTTATGAATATAATTTATTGTCAAATTGGTTTACATGTAACACCCAGTGCTCATCCCAAGTGCCCTCCTCAATATCCATCACCTATATTCCCTTCACTACCCCATCCACCCTCAGTTTGTTATCTGTATTTAAGAGTCTCTTGTGTTTTGCTTCCCTCTCTCTCTGTTTGTAACTATCTTTTTCCCCTTTCCTTCCCCCATGGTCTTCTGTTAAGTTTCCCAAGGCCCACATATGAGTTAAAACATACGGTATCTGTCCTTCTCTGATTGACTTATTTCCCCCAGCATAATTCCTTCCAGTTCCATCCACGTTGCTGCAAAGGGCATCTTTTCATTCTTTCTCATTGCCAAGTAGTGTTCCATTGTATGTATAAACCACATCTTCTTTACCCATTCATCAGTTGATGGAAATTTAGGCTCTTTCCATAATTTGGCTGTTGTTGAAAGTACTGCTATAGGCAGAGAAGGACAGATACCACATGTTTTCACTTATGAGTGGAAAAGGAGAAACTTAACAGAGGACCATGGGGGAGGGGAAGGGGTAAAATAATTGGGGAGAGGGAGGGAGGCAAACCATGAGAGACTCTTGATTACTGAGAACAAATGGAGGGCTGATTGGGGTGGGAGAGAGGGGAAGGGGGGTAATGGGCATGGAAGAGGGCACTTGTTGGGATGAGCACTGGGTGTTATATGGAAACCAACTTGACAATAAACTATGTAAAAAAACGAAAGTGCTGCTATAAACATTGGGGTCCACGTGCCCCTATGCATCAGCACTCCTGTATCCCTTGGGTAAATTCTTGGTAGTGCTATTGCTGGGTCATAGGGGAGTTCTATTTTTTTTTTAATTTTTTAAATGTTTTTATTTATTTCTAGGAGAGAGAGAGCGAGGGAGTCACAGACTGAAATAGGCTCCAGGCTCTGAGCTGGCTGTCAGCACAGAGCCCGACGTGGGGCTCGAACCCACGAACCGCGAGATCATGACCTAAGCAAAAGTCGGACACTTAACCAACTAAGCCACCTAGGCGCCCCAGGGGAGTTCTATTTTTAAAGTTTCTTTTTTGAGGAAACCCCACACTGTTTTCCAGAGTGGCTGAACCAGTTTGCATTCCCATTTCTCCACATCCTTGCCAGCATCTGTAGTTTCTAGATTTGTTCATTTTAGTCCCTCTGACCCATGTGAGGTGCTATCTCAGTGTGGCGTTGATTTGTATTTCCATGATGATGAGGGATGCTGAGCATCTTTTCATGTGTCTGGTTGGCCATCTGGATGTCTACTTTGGAAAAGTAACTATTCATGTGTTCTCCCCATTTCTTCACTGGATTATTTGTTTTTCAGGTGTTGAGTTTGGGAAGTCCTTTATAGATTTTGGATACTAGCCCTTTATCTGATAGGTCATTTGCAAACATCTCTTCCCATTCTGTCGGTTGCCTTTTAGTTTTGTTGATGGTTTCCTTTGCAGTGCAGAAGCTTTTTTATCTTGATGAGGTCCCACTAGTTCATCTTTGGCTTTAATTCCCTTCCCTTTGGAGATGTGTCAAGTAAGAAATTGCTGTGGCTCAGGTCAAAGAGGTTGTTGCCTGCTCTGTCCTCTAGGGTTTTGATGGTTTCCTGTCTCTCATTTAGGTCTTTCATCCATTGTGAGTTTATTTTTGTGTATAAGAAAGTGGTCTAGTTTCATGCTTCTACATTTGCTAAAGAGACTTTTTTTCCCCATTGGATGCTCTTTCCTGCTTTGTCAAAGATAAGCTGGGCATACATTTGTGGGTCCAATTCTGGGTTCTCTATTCTGTTCCATTGGTCTATGTGTCTGTTTTTGTGCCAATACCATATTGTCTTGATGATGACAGCTTTGTAGTAGAGGCTAAAGTCTGGGATTGTGATGCCTCCCGCTTTGGTTTTTGTCTTCATTATTACTTTAGCTATTCAGGGTCTTTTGTGGTGCCATACAAACTTGAGGATTGTTTGTTCTAGCTCTGAGAAGAATGCTGGTGCAATTTTGATAGGTATTGCATTGAATGTGTAGGTTGCTTTGGGTAGTTTTGACATTTTAACGATATTTATTCTTCCAATCCAGGAGCATGGAATGTTTTTCTTTGTTTCTTCTTCAATTTCCTTCATATGCTTTCTATAGTTTTCAGCATACATATCATTTAGATCTTTGGATAGGTTTATTTCTAGGTATTTTATGGTTCTTGGTGCAATTGTAAATGGGATCAGTTTCTTGATTTCTCTTCGTTGCTTCATTATTGGTGTATAAAAATGCAACTCATTTCTGTGCGTTGATTTTGTACCCTGCGACTTGGCTGAATTCCTGTGAGGATAATTTTTAAATGATTACATGTTTAAACTAATTTGAATTCATGCTTTTTATTTTTCATTCTCAAAGTTACTCTCAAGTAAACTATTATGGATTCTACATATTTATTCATGGCCTTGTCACTGAAAAGCCACATCCCAGTTCTTGCCCCCAAACCAAAAATCTAAAAAGCATTACTATCTGTAAGGTACTTCATAAGCCCATAGTGATATTAGAATGAAGAAAGAGATTTTCCTCTGTTGAGTAGGGAATTATGACATGTTCAACAAATAACTTTGAAGTCAATGTGTTCGAGAGGAAAGATAGATAAAAGTTACAGGAATTTAGAATGAAGTAGCATTTAGGCTGAAAATTAAGAGTGGCTAGAAATTTGACATGAAAAATAGTTCGCTCAGTTACATATAGATGCACAGTCACAGAGAATGGGGGCATATTTATAGAGCTGTGTTAAATTTATCTGATTGGAATATGGGGAGTGTCAACAGTGTTCTTGAGCTGGATGGACTCCTACAGCCTAGGTAGAAACAAATGTTAAATACTCAGGAGTTTTTGTGGGCCAGTTTTAAATCTTGGGTAGCCTGAAGTTGATCATGGTGGGAATATGGAAACCACAAAAATTGGCAAATGCTACAAATTATGGACTTGTTTCTTAAACTGTTGAGAGGTGGCTTTCCATTTCACTGGTTGTGTTAGATAGGAGATTAAATAAATTGGGAAGATTGTTGGGAGCAGTGTTTGCATGGCCACAAATTCTAGCCATAGGCATATACACATCATTCAGTAAGTAAGGGTGGTTATAGAAGGTCATTTTGCAAGACATCAGAGCGAATAGTGAGGAGAACAGTGATATTTAGAAATGACTCACTGATTGATTCTTAGTATCTTAGGTATGCAAGACACTCTAATGGGTCCAAATGCTCATCTAATGTTAGAATTGTGACTGCTTTCATTTCCCCCGAATTCTCCAAGTTCTCCAATTAGTCACCTGATGGGTTTTCAAAATACTTACGTAACTCAATGTATATATATTTTCTTTGCATATGGGTTTTGTATTTAGGCTAGGAAAAAAAAAAAAACAGTTTAAGCACTACTGTTAAACTAATCCTAAGCAGTGAGACAAAACTGTCCTCCTAATGTTGGTGCCATCCTTCTGAATGCAGAGGACTCTAAATGAGAAAACAGACTCAGATGTAAAGACGACTGGGGTCTGTTTTCATGAAGTTCTTCTGAAAAAACTAAATGCAAGGTAACTTCAACCTTCAAAATGGATGTTCAGATTATTCACATTTAAAAATAATTTTTATAGGCCTCTCTGGTGTGATTAAGATGTGATTTAAAATAGTACTTACAATGTGGATAAAAGCTGTTGAAACAAACATTTTGATGTTTTGAGGTACACCTGCCCTGAAAACTCATCACCCTTTTTCCAATCCATGGTTTCTTACAATTAAAAGATTAATTGTAAGGGAGGCTTGCCTTCTTGAGTACCTGTGAAGATCAAATAACATAGGAACTCCTGAAAATATCTATAAATTCTAGTTACTGTTCACTAAGAAAGTAAATTAGTTGGTGGATCCGATTCCAGAAGCATTCTGGGTAAACGGTATTTGAGTCTACTCATCTTCTGGTCTCTCTTCTATTAAGGTCTTCCTGTATTATATTTCTAAAAAAAAAAAAAAACCCTAGCCATTAGCTTTGGAATTATACATAACTTCTTATGATATATTCTCGGCTTGTCTATTTCTGATAGACTTCGTTCTTTCATGCACTATGTAAATTTGTATGAATATGTGAGGAAAAGATAGTTAAGAAAGCAGGTGAGGGAAAAGCTCCGTACCGATAAGGAAACAGAAGAGGACTGCTAATAAGTATTTCCTCTGGAAGGTAATAAATGTATTCAATATACCTGTGTATTTAAGGTAGTAGCTTAGTTACAAATAAGGAGAGAAATAGCTTAGGTTTGGCTTGAGAAACCACTTGTCTGTTCTATGAGATTTCTAAGATTTCTTCTCTTAAAATCTGGGGTTTGAAAAGATGGAAACATCTTAAAGGGAACATTAGAGTGGATTTGTTGAAGTCACTCATTGAGATTGTCCAAGGTTTATGAGTTGTTAAGCCAATGATACAAATTAAAATTCTATTAGGCTTGACCACAGACTTTGGTCACAACCTTGGGAAGCTGTCTTGTAAGTATATTTTATTGTTCTGGATGACGGGTTAAGACAGGGCAGAATGGGGGGGGGAAAAAAGGTAAGCAGCCAAATTGAGGTTTGTATTATAACCTAAGTAGAATGGGTCAAAAGTTTTATATTTTCTGTATGGGAAAGACAATTAAAATAGAAGTGATCTTCAGGTATAGTAGCTTTGATCTTAGGAAAGGAAAGTGACAAAGCAGTTCAGCTGTCTCAAGTAAGGTGTGGTCCATAGGGAAAGGTGGGAGGTACAAAGGAAGAAACTCAGAAAAGATAAATGGTTTACCCACAACTGGTACCATTGGTGGTACTTTTCCAGTTTCAGGTGATGACTTTTTTATAGAATGTTAGAATTGGTTTCCTTTTTGATTCTCACTCATGCTTTATGTCAGTGCAATACTGATTATCTCCATTTTGGTATAGTTAGGCTTCTTAACTAACTTGTTTCACAAGTACTTTTTTTTTTTTTTTAAGTATATATATATTTTGAGAGGGAGAGACAGAGAATCCCAAGCAGGCTCCACACTGTCAACGTGGGGCATGAACTCACGAACCATGAGATCATGACCCAGGCACTTTACCAACTGAGCCAGCTGTGTGCTTCTGAAGGCCTTTTTCATGGCAGGTCCTGTGCTAGCCACAGGTGATACAATGGCAAGATGCTGTAATGCAAACCTAATACAGTTATGATCAATCATCACAGACAGATCATTTTTCACTGAGAATTTATTCAATTTATGTAAACTCAATAGAAACCAAATTTTGGGATTATGAATTGATCGAATCACCCAATTGGTACCATTCCACTGATTGAAATCTCAAGAGAAAAAGCATATTGCACTGCTCATGGATGGAGAAAGTTCATTGTTTTTAATTTCTTACTGAGGTTTCCTAAGGGGCCAAAGGCAATATTCACTTTTAAATTTTATGAATTTATGTCCATGAGATTCGGATGCAAAACAAATTCCTTTTCTGTAGGACTTCCCTAGAGACTTGGTTGGTTCAAGCTTCTGTTCCAAATAGATTTGTTTTAGGATCTCAAAACATAATGAGACTATCCTATTCATGGCATGCCACCTGACTCTCCCATTCATGCCTGCCTGGGCCAAAAGTAGAACAATACAAACACATTTTCCACTCCTAAGTAGTATATTGATGCCCACTGTTGAGTCTGAATATCTAAAGTGAAAACATATTTTGCATATTCAGCTAAGGAGAGCCCTGAGATGCTTTCACAGCCTTGCTATAAACCTATAACAGCTTGAAATTTGAAACCTTTTGAAAATGTAAGAGTGATAGAAAACTTTGTTTTAATGAAGTAAACAAAATGATATGGTCTTCAAAAAAATCTCTCAACTTTCACTTGGTTTTCAACTATAAGAGTCCTACTTGAAGTATTTTAGAAAGCATTCTCCCCCGCCCTGAATTTGTGATTCCACATCTACCAATGGAATATATAGTCTCAGATTTCCCACAAGGAGCTCAGGGCCTTCGAGAGCATTAAACACATCACTTATGTGCACCCCTGGTATTTTGAGGTGCGAGGCTTCTATGGAAAGGCTATTCCAACTCAGGCTTAAGAGGGCTCCTGCTGTTTGGAACAAATTTGCTCAGGAATAATAGTGACACTAAGGAATGCTCAGTGAGTAACAGTATAGGATTGTGGATTGCCATGATCTGCCTTTCACTGCATATCAATAGTCATTTTTCATAAATAAGACAACTTTCATATATATTTTGGTCCTATGCTTTCAAGTTAGTTAGTTTAGTTGATGGGATCCCATGGTGCTGTCCAGTAGTGATATTTACCAGAAGAATCAAGTAATGTTGAAGAGTTGCTACCCATCTGGGCAGCCTAACCAAGATAAGTTTCATGTTATAACTCTGCCTTTTGTCAAGGGTCACATCAAAAGGAAATGTTTTATATTCCCATAGTGCATAAGAAAAGGAAAGGTATAGATGCCCTTGGTTTAAAAACTGGTTTGCTATAGGCTCAGTTGGTTAAGTGTCCAACTTCAGGTCAGGTCATGATCTGAAAGTTCATGGGCTCAAGCCCCACGTCAGACTCTGTGCTGACAGCTCGGAGCCTGCTTCGGATTCTGTGTCTCCCTCTCTCTCAAAAATAAACATTTAAAATTTTCTGATTAAATTTATATGCAGTATAGAAATGATAAAATATGGGTGCAAGAAAAATATCCACAGTCCTATCATCCAAAAGCAAATGTTACTGACATTTTGTTACATTTCCTTCTGTACTTTTTTCTAAGCATATTTTTTAATGGAGATTGTCTTGTAAACTGACTTCTGTTGTCTGCATTTTGGGGGTTGTTATGAAAATTTTACCCCATGCCTTATCTACTGATAAGTTAAGTTCTATTTAGCTTTCATAGCTTTTCCCTGGTCTGCTATTTCTTAAAAATTATCAGCGTAAAATAAGTCTTTTATGCCAAAGCAGCATATTCTGGTACAAATTCTCCCCTTCAGTCTCACCGTTGAAACTGCCCTGAGTTGTTTCACAGTCCATAAAGTAAAATGACAGATCACTTCATACACTGGACCAGTTTCTTAATCTTGAGAATGGGTCAGTGTGGTTAAACAGTGTCTGATTTCAGGAGGCAGTGATACAGGCTATATGGCATAAGTAATCATACATAAGACATTTCTCTGGCAACAAAATAAACACAGAGGTTAATGACTGGAGCAGATGATAAACCCAGTCTAAGTCCTGATGGCAGGCAGCCTGTTAAGAAAGATTTCTAGATGTTGGGGGTTGAAGCATCTTTTGCAGTGTGAGTGTCTCTAATGATTGATAGGTCCTCAAGCGCTTTGGTAAACTTTCTGAGTGGGCAACACTGCAAAAGGTATACAGATTTTATAAATATCAGTCTGAACTGTTGTGATGATTTTTTGGAAAAGTCAGTCATGATTCCAGTCAAAAGGAGAGTTATAGTCAGATATTGGAGGAAACTACAAGAATTCGGGATCCAGTCTAGTTTATGGTAAATGATAAAATCTCAAAGGCAGTGAGCAAAACTAGAATTTGATACACAAGTGTGTATTACAGTTACTGCTGAAACATAATCTGACATAATCAAAGACTAATTTGTTTAACAAATAAGTCTAGTTTCAAAAAATGTGGCCTGCTCATTTACATAGTGCAGCAAGACTAGTGACTCATCATATAGGCTCTTTTCATAAGGAATCTCAGACTGAACTGTTAAAAGCCTCTTCAAGCATCAGACTTTGCCTGCAATACCTACGAATCTGGGTAGATTCCTCTCTTCTTGAGGTTCCTGAAACTCCACTTGCTAAGAAGTGACCTTTCTCTACACACCTGGTTAGGTAGCAGGGAACCCTTCCAGTGCAGTACCAGGTGGCTTTTTCAAGGGGCTTTATTGACTCCTTAAAGTCCAGTTTAGTTCCTTAAAATTGTCCGGTCATATCTGACTCTATACACATCATTCTCAAGACATTTCCAGTCAAAGCCTTGGTAATACAACCAATATTTCCAATTTTGTCCTGTTATAAGGATAACAGATTCTTACTGAACTTATCCAAATAATGATTTTTTCCATGAAAATAAGAATACTAACAGTTTCTGAATTCTAGAGGGAGCAGGCAGGGAGAAAAAATAATTGTGTCATCATTGTTCACAAAGGTATACTTCAGCAAACTGCTCTAAATCATAGTTTAAAGGATTTCCTTAAATCTGGAAAAAACAAAACATAGTTGATTCTTTAAGATTTTAAAGAAAAAGGCACAAAAATTTTATAATCAGAATCCTTTCCTTTAATCTCACTGAAGATGAAGCATTTTGCAAAAGCATCAAAATAAAACAATAACCATTTGTAAAAGACTTTAAAATGGCCATGGTTAAAGATTCAATAAGAGGTCATTATCAAAAAGAAAATTTGGTTATATCTGTGACATACATTTTAAGATGATAACGAGAATTAGTAGCATCTCTTATAAGGAGACAGAGCAAATCTTTTGAGATGTTCATGCAGCCTTGTGGCAGTTACTTCTAGGTCAAAAAGACTGCATTTGGTATTGGATTTTGGGAATTTTGCCTAAAGTATCAAAGGTTTTGACATGACACTAAACACTACTGATAGTAAAGCTTATTTTAATAATTCAATTGTAGCCATATTGACTTCATAAGGTGAAACTTTCTTTCCCTCCAGTTTTTTATATCCATTAAGTTTATACTTTATTCTTCTCTTTGCCTTTCTGAAATAACCAGCTTGCCTCTCTTTTTCCTTAACAAAAATGCATCTCCATACCTTTTATTCCCTAAAACTACATCCTAGTTTCCTTGAAAACACAGTTGTTTCTATTATTATTTCTAGTAGTTTTAATTACATAGAATTCTTAGAAATCTTAATTTCTAGTGAAAACTAAGAAGCAATTGTGAACTTCTACACTAGCATTCTTCAGATTGACAAATATACTAACAAACTCAAAAATTTAATTCCTCTTGGTGACAACAGAGATAACATGAACTCACATAAAAGTTGCATGTCTGAATTCAACAACAAACTTAATCTTTTTGGTAAACCTTGTTTATCTCAGATCCT
The DNA here is from genome assembly GCF_003009895.1 of Hyaena hyaena. Classification (NCBI taxonomy): domain Eukaryota; kingdom Metazoa; phylum Chordata; class Mammalia; order Carnivora; family Hyaenidae; genus Hyaena; species Hyaena hyaena. The sequence goes on along the minus strand of NW_024081815.1, from coordinate 181,911 downwards.
GTTCACTTGAAAAACTTTAGGATTCGTTAGTATATTTCTGAGAGTTTGGAAACACCTAGTTCATATAAGGGCTTGTTTTTCTTGAAGCCAGTTAAAGGGAGGTCTTTTACAACTTAATTTAAGCAATTCCATCTTGAGGTAGAAAAATATCACTCACCTACAACATAGATAGACACACAAACATAGCCATGCGTCAGGTACAATACAGGTTTACACCACTATCTGAAAATAGAGCATTTCTATGAAAACTTGTTACGTCGAAAGGGTGTAAAGTGAAGAAGCAAATACCATTAATTTATATGGAAGCATTTTTGAGTATCAGGAGACCCCAAAAGTATCTGTCTTAGACATTTGTGATAACGTAGACACAAAATAAATGGAGATGAAGAATAGATGCGCGCAGAGAAAATTCAAAGCTAAGATGGAGAGAGGGTGAGTGTAGCTCCTGGGCAAAGAGCTGGGCGGTGCCACTTGCTGCTTGAGGTGCAGGCTGCCTCTGTAACAGCTTGCTACTCAACAAATGCTGAACGCTACTTTGCTTTTTGCCTTTCTTCTAAAAGTGCAAATTCTCTTCAAATTTCGTTTGGTTAGTAAAAACAGGTGCTAATGTGGGTCATTCATAACAGTGAAGTGGTATAATATGAAACTTCAAAAAGCAGGGCTATCTTAATACAAAACTTACTTGTTTGTAAAAGAACAGTTGGATCCAAAAATGTGTTTCTGACAGTTGTTTTAAGTTTACCAGCTCAGAAGGCTAACGCTTTTTAGTAATACTTAAGATTTTTAATTTGCCCTATTTTCAAAGACCTCCTTTGCATATCAAAAAATGGCTCTTAGGTTGTGGAGAAGATGGGGTACAAAATCTGCATCAAAAAAAGGGAAAATATCCAAAGTTTCCCTCTGGTAAATATACCCCAGCCTCTATTATCAGAAGTTGAGGGTACTTAATATTTAACTATTTCCTTCTTTTTAAGTGGAGGTTCCTTAGATGGAGCTTCAGGGGTTAATGTATTATGCCTTTGAAAATCTGGAGAACATAGTGAGCTGAGGCCTGCAAATGCTCTTCTATTTTTTTTTTTCTGAGTGTAGAATTGAACATTAGACCAATTCACCTTACAGGGAAAAGCTTTTCCTATTGATTTTATCAGCTCCGCCTCTATCTGAACAATTCCTGAGCATTTGTAGGAGTTGTTGGGAGAAATTTTGGTTATCACTCCTTGTCTCTGTAAGTGAGTTTCCCCCAAAGGGCCATCTGGCATGTCTGTTAACTGCATTCTAATTCTGGGCAGGCACAACACCCCTCAGCAGCCAGTCAAGGGCCCTGTGAGTGGGGCTGTTCATATCCACTATTGTTTCTATATCTTCTCTAAATTCGGTTGTGTCTTCTGACAATGGAAGGAAAAAAGGCCTTGTAACTTCATCTTATTACAAGAGTCTCTAAGGCTAGGCATTATAGACCTTTGTGTCCACTTTTCAAGTTGGTGTTTCCATAGGTACCGAAAAGACAATTGTTTGGGATGATGGGTTTCTAAAATGTTTTCAAATATAGAAGCTTTGCCAGTTCAGGAGATCTATTGTGTGGTCATGCATAAGTAGGATCTTAGTAATCTCAACAGCATCTCAAACCAGTAAGCCTTTTTATGGCTTAACCATCAATACAAGAGGAGACCCCAGAAAGTGCAAAATAGGCAGCCCTCGCAAGACGGAAAAAGTTCCCTCCCAGAGGTGGCCTAAGAAAGCAAAGACTTTCGTTGTCCAGGCAGTATGAATGGCAAAATGCAAATGGCATCTCTGGTTTATCCCAAGCCACAGACCTGTTAATCACTGACACAAGGCAGGTGTTACTGGAATGTGACTTTTCCAGCACTAATGAGATAATGAAAGTTGAGATGACAAAAGGCCCCATATGGACCAGGACCCCTTTGAACTGGCATGCTCAAAGATGCTGCTGCTTCTAGAGTCCACAGTCTCTTCACGGGAAGTCTCTGACTAGCAGAGACCAGACTGATCATAAAGTCAAGCTCTGAAGACACAGAACAAAATGAAAGGAAAACCTTATCAAGGACAACCTCCTCCTTATGACTAATGATACAAAAGAGACAAAACAATGACCCTCCCTGGGAGGAAAAGGATCAATAAAATAAGAGTACTGATAGTAAGTTTTTACTAGAATTGTTATACCCAAGAAATAGTTTATGCAAATATTCTCTTGCTAGTGTAAATTTTCGGGGGGGAAAAAAGTGAAATTTTTACCTTCCGCTCCTGACTGAGTCCTAGAGACAAAGATCTAGGAAAACCAGACTTTGGTAAGGGATCTTACCTTTCGCCAGCTTCTGCTAGTTTTTCAGTATCCTAGCTGTAGGCTTTGTAGTATCGTGTCTCAACTTTCCCTCTACGCTTCTACATTCTTTGTTAAAACTCCCCTGCAATATAAAGATTAACAAGAGAAAACAAATATAAGTTTCTTCACATGTATTCCTCCTGTATACATTAAAGATACCTAGGAAGACAGAGGACTCCTCTACATTTTCACGTAAAATTATAAAAGCACATTTCTTCATTCTGCATGTACATAATTTAAATGGTTGCATAATCTTTTGTCTTATAGGTGTACCACGAAGATATCCCTTTTACTGCTGGACATAGTTTACTATCGGATACATATAGTGTGGTTTTTAATTTATTTTTAGTAAAATTATGCAAGTATCTTTGGACAACAACTATTGCCAGTGATAGTAAGATGACAGGGTGGGGGGATGAATATTAAAAATCATACTGTTATTCCTATCACTTTATTCAACTGATGTTAACTCACTTGGATCGGTATAGGAGACTCTAATACATAAAGCTACAACCAATAATTTACAATACATTCCATAGTGGATCAAAGACTTGGTGAATTTTCATTTGTTGACTGGATAACTTTACAGCTTTGTCTACCTTTGAAGGTAACTAGATCAAAGGTGAAGAACTGTCAACACTGGTGAATGCCTAGCAAGGTGTTTATTCATGGCTCTCTCTCTTTTTTTTTTTTTAAAGTAGGCATCAGGCCCAGTACAGAGTCCAGAATGTATCTTGAACTCGACCCTGAGATCAAGACCTGAGCAGAGATCAAGGGTCAAACATTTACCCGACTGAGCCACCCAGGCATCCCATTCATGGGTCTTGTTGACTGACATCCTCTGCTTTCTCATTTTCTTGTGAAGATGTTTATTATTTTTCTAAGCTTGCATTAAAAGATTTTAAAAACTGGCTGCCCAGTTAAAATAGACTGGAAATCTGTGGTTATCATGGAGCTCTAAAAATAAGTTACTGGTGGGGATGGCTGAATTAGGGGAATGGGATTAAAAATACACCTATCATGATGAGCACTAATATATAGAATTACTGAGTCACTATATTGTACACCTGAAACTAATATAACACTGTATGTTAACTAATTGCAATTTAAAAAACAATAAAAATACATTTTCTACTTGAATTACTTTGTTTTTTTAACCACTTCTAAAGACAGTTATGAATATTTATGAGTATGAACAAAAGCTGAGTTGCTTGGTAAGGAGCTAAAGCCAAATTCTTAATTATTTGTGTCTCTGCTAAGCTCAATTTCACCTTTACTGATTGACCATTTTACATAAAATGGATGAGATTTGTCTTAGGAACTTTGTTGTTCTTTAGATAGTGTCCTTCATTTCTCCCGTGGTCAATGTCTCTGAAAGCCAGCTGGGAAAAGGTACTTTAAGTAGAAGAACTTCTATGTAGTTTTTAATTGAAAACTTTCATATGTTTTTAGTCCAATTTTTTATTACTATCATCAGAGCTTTGGGTTAAAAACCCTGTCATTTTACAGTTAAAATACACACATGGCCAAAAGAAGTTAATACTAGAAAATTATACAGAAAAAAATCAATACATTTTTACCAATTCACTGACCTCTTTGTTAAATAGGCAAGAGGCTACCATTAGAATTTATTGTGCTGGACAAAAGTAAGATCTGTATATACCTTTCCAAAATGAGTGTGGGGAAAAACAGCAGAGGAAAAAAGAAATTTGTCAGTCAGATTTATTGTGCTTATGTCTACACTCTAATATCTGCCCATATTTAAGAATATTTTAGGCAATTTTTTTTTTGTTGTACTAGGTAAGTAGAAAAATCACACTGCCATAAAGCACTTAAAAATGTTTGGAAAGGGGAAGGCAATATCCTTTTAATTGGATATTTGAGCTCATAACAAAATGGGGGAAAAATCTAAAATAAAATTGGAAACCAGGTTGTAAGTATCTGAACTGAATCTGGAGGTGCCCCAGATAAAGATGGGGTGAATGCTAGTCTTAGTAACCTAGTAGATTGGTTTTTAGTACTTCCTTGCGGATAACAGACAAGGCTGCATGCTTTTATAATGTGGCAGATGGAACTGAAATACACATACATATATCAGGTTAAGACTCTCAAAGGACTACCTCCTCAGTTAGAGGGAAAGAGAAAAGATGCTTGGCCTGAGTGGGGTAAAAAATATCCTGTGATAACTCGTAAAATCTCCCCTCCATACCGGTTGTTCTATGTTGCATTCCCATCACCAATATCATCGTTTTCAATTTTATGTTACTCCACCAATTAAGCAGCTACTACACTATAAAGTCTTTCTGCATTCATAGCAACAGAATATGCAGTTAACTATAGAAAAAAGGGACCTCAATTTAGGCTAAGAATCCATATTCTAGAGGCCTAAATACACAGTTCAGCAACACCCTCTAAAATGCCTTAAAATGGCTTATTAAGTTCACAAAATGGGAAACTTCATATTGTTCACATGGCAATGCTCCCAGTGCTAACCTACAGATTCATTACCTATCAAAATTCCAACCACTATTTTATTTTGTTGCATAAATTGATAAACTAATCTTGAAATTCACAAGGAAATATAAGGAACCTAGATAAGCTGAAAAACAATCATGAAAGACAACAATGTTGGAGAACTCAAAATTTCTAATTTACAATCTACTACAAACCTACAATAAAGACAGTAGATCTGGCCAAAGGATAGATATGGATCAATAGAACCCAGAAATAAACCCATACACCTATGGTCAACTGATTGTTGACAAGGACATCTCAAGACCAGTCAGTGGGGGTTAAAATGGTCTTTCAACAAATGTTGATGGAATAACTGAAGATACATAGGCCAAAAAATGAAGTTGGATCCTTAATGCATACCATATACAATAATTTACTCAAGTGACCAAAGACTTAAATGTAAGAGGTGTAACTATAAAAACCTTAAAACATAAATCTTCATTATCTTGGATAAGGCAACCGGTTTTTAGGTATGACATCAAAGCCCAGGCAACCAAGGAAAAACAGACAAATTGGACTTCATTAAAATTAAAGCTTTGTGCTTCAAAAAAGTGAAAAAAACATTAGCATAAACAACAAAACAAAAAGACACAAATGGGAAGATATCCTCTGTTCATGGATCAGAAACTTAATACTGTTAAAATGTCAATACTATCCAAAGCCATCTATAAATTCAGTGCAACCCTATCAAAATTCCAATGGCATACTTTTTTGGGGGGGCGGGGCGCAAGCGGGGAAGAAGGGTAGAGGAGGAGAGAGAGAATCCTAAGCAGGCTCCATGCTCAGCGCAGAGTCTGATGTACAGCTCCATCCCATGACACTGGGATGCTCAACCAACTGAGCCACCCAGGTGCCCTCCAATGGCATATTTTACAAAAATAGAAAAAAGATTCCAAAATTTGTATGGAACCAGAAAAGACCCTGAATGGCCAAAGAAATCCTGAGAAGGAGCAAAAAAGCTGAAGACCTCACACTTCCTGATGTCAAGTATACTACAAACCAATAGTAATCAATATAGTATGGCAGTAGCATAAAAAAGATCAATGGAACAGAATTCAGAGCTCAGAAATAAACCCACACATGTAAGGCCAATTAATATTTGACAGTAAAAATACTCAAGGGGTAAAAAAAATCTTTTCAATAAATGGTGCTGGGAAAACTGAATATCCACACACAAAAGAAGGAAACTGGACCCCATCATAAACCAGGCACAAAAATTAACTCAGTGGATTAGAGACTTAAGTGGAAGATGTGAAATTGGGAAACTACTAAAGAAAACATAGGAAAACTCCTTGGCACAGGTCTTGGCAATGTTTTTTTTTGTTTTGTTTTTGTTTTTTTTTGGATCTGACAAAAGCATAAGCAACAAAACAAAAAATAAACAAGCAGAACTACAACAGATTACAAAGTTTTTGCACATCCTAAAACCACAACAAAATGAAAACTCAATCTATGAAATAGGAGAAAATAATTTGCAAACCATCTATGTCATCAGGGGTTTATGTCCAAAATATACTAAGGACTCCTATGAACTCTATAGCAAAAAAATAAATAATCCAATTAAAAATGGGCAGAGGACCTGAGGAGACATGCTTCCAAAAAAGATAATAAAATGGCCAAAAGTACATGAAAATATGTTCAACATCATTAGTCATCAGGGAAATGCAAATCAAGACCACAATGAGCTATCACTTCACATCTGTTAAAATGGCTATTATCAACATGACCAGTAGTAGCAAATTCTGGTGAGGATATGGAGAAAAGGGAACCCTGTGAACAGCTGGTAGAACTGTAAATTGGTAAGGCCAATATGGAGACAGTAAGGAGGTTCCTCAATAAATTAGAACTAACATATTATCAGGCAATTCTACTTATGGGTGTATATCCAAAGGTAATAAAATCACGATGTCAAACAGATACCTGCATTCCCATATTTACTGAAGTATCATTTACAATAGCCAAGACATGGAAACAGTCTAAGTGTCTTTCAAGAGGCAAATGGGTAAAGGAAATAGATGAAGATGGCCAGAGAGTACAAACTTCCAGTTATAAGATGAAGGAGTTCTGGAGATATAATGTACACCATGATGACTAAAGTTAACAATATTGTATACTTGAAAGTTGCTAAGAGAGTGTATCTTAAATATTCTTACCACACATACCAAAAAGGTAGCTATGTGAGGTGATAAATGTGTTAACCTTACTGCGGTAATCACTTCACAAAATTTATGTATCTATCAAATTATCAGATTGTATACCTTCTACTTACACAGTGTTACATATCAAATATATCTGAATAAAGCTGGAAAAAAAGTGAAAAGACAACCCATATAATGAGAGAGAATATTTTCAAATCATTTTTCTGATACAGGTCCAGGATCCAGAATATACAAAGAATTCTTTTCCAAAGGAGATAGATGGAAAAGAAGCACAGGAAAAGACTCTCATCATCATTAGTCGTTAGGGAAATGCAAATCCAAACTACAATGGGAAACGACTTCACACTAATGAGGAGAACTATAATGATTTAAAAAAAAACCAAAAAAACCCAGGGGGCACCTGGGTGGCTCACTGTGTTGAGCATCCAACACTTGATCTTGGCTCAGGTCATGATCTCAGTTTGTGGGTTCAAGCCCTGTGTCAGGCTCTGTGCTGACAGTGTGCAGCCTGTTTGGAATTCTCTCTCCCTCTGCCTCTACCCCTCTCATGCTTGCTCACTTACCTTCTCTCTCTCTCTCTCTCTCTCTCTCAAAATAAATGAATAAACTAAAAGAAAATTTTAAAAAATACCCAGACAGTCCATGTTTTGGTGAAGATGTAGAGAAATTGGAAGTGTCATACACTGCTGGTGGGACTTGAGAGAAGAGGAGCCAACCATACATACCTGGACATCAGACTTTCAATACTGTGAAAAAAATCAATGTGTGATCTTTAAACCACTAAATCTGCGGAGATTTGATATGGCAGCAACAGAAATATTACATGACTACTAAGGCTAGGGTGTAAAAGGCAAAAAGGCGGTACAATTTCCACTGGGCCTGCTCGCTCTCTCTGGACTCATACCTTTGGAACACTGAGCAATCATGTAAAAAGCATGGCTCCCTGGGGCCACAATGCTGAAGAGAACACACACAGAGAAGAGTTGTCCGAGCTCTTCTACTGCTAAGCTGTTTAAGTCTTCCGGTTTAGGTGCTAGACATTTCACAGGATGCTTCTCATATGGATTTAGCCACAGCTACATGAGCTTGAGAGACCCCCAGTAAGAACCACCTAGCTTCGCCTAATCAACCTCCGTAACTATGAGATGATGGTGATAAAATGATGTTTTTGAAACTAAGTTTGTGGTGATTCATTATACAGCCATAAAAAAATGCCAACAGTTCTTTATCTTTTTGTCCCTCCATAAATAGAGATGAACAGCTTTCCCTGTATGAAGGAAGCAGCAGCCAAATCATAGAGAAGTAGGTAGAAAATCAAAGAGTAACATACTCATACAGGCCTTCACTCTTCAGTTCTCTGGTATGGCTGAGAGAAAAAGAGCGGGTACCTGTGGCTCACTTCTCAACTAAAAAAGGAACTGGAAGCCTTCTACTTAAAGGGCAAGACAGGAAATATTTCAGGCCTCTCAGGATAAGAAACAAAATCAAGGCGATGATGTAGTGACTTATATAACCACTTAAAATACAATGATTTATTTTTATTGGCTAAATATATGCACTGCACTTTATATTTTGCTCAAAACAATGTGTATCTTTGCTTCACAATACCCCACTATAGGCAGGCTCCTCTTCAATGGAAGGCTGTTTCTAAGTTCTGAAGTGTATTTGATTCTATAGACAAGGGTCGTATGAACTGTGCTTTTAGCCATTCTATGCTGAGCTTGTTTCTGTAAACCAATGGGATTGATATCTATCTGCCTGTTGTTCATTTAACATGAGTGGTTGAGGCTGGAATGAGCTAAGACAGCATGAAGGTGAATTGCAGCTTCAAAGTGCATGGCACCTTCTAATTGTTATTGATGTGCCTATTACAAAGCATTTGGCTGACTCTTCCTAGCTTCCTCTTCCTCCCTCTCTCTTGTGTTTAAAAATCTTCACTATTCTTTGTTCTGTACGGATGTGTTCTGCTATTCATTTAACTGATAAATTAATTTTGATGGCTTCTTATTCAGTATGTTCTCCTCTTGTATCCAATGTCTCCCCGTAGTGATGTTGTGGAAATAAGATGGAAAAAATGATGACCTCCAATGGTGGAGATTGTGGATATGTGGCACATGATCATAGAACGTGTCTTGTATTACAAGGGCCTTTTATCCACATGATCATTAATTCTCAATTAGGAGTACTACTTCTTTTATTTAAATGTTTATTCATTTTGAGACAAAAGTGTAATTGGGGGAGGGGGGAGGGAGAGAGAGAGAGAGAGAGGGAGAGAGAGAATCCCAAGCAGGCTCCATGCTGTCAGTGCAGAGCCCCAAGGGGGCTTGATCCCAAGAACTGTGAACTCATGACCTGAGCCAAAATCAAGAGTCACTTAACTGACTAACCCAGCCAGGCGCCCCAGGAGTGCTACCTCTTTGAGAGGCACTATGCTTGCTGCTATAGATATAGTAGTGAATGAAAAAGAAAAGGTCTCCCCCCCATATAGATCTTACATGCTACTGGAGAGTGAATTAGTTTCCTATTACTACTGTAACAAGTTACCACACACTTAGTAGCTTAAAGCAACACAAACTTATTAAATTATGGAGATCAGAACTTGGAAGTCTATAAAGGGTCCACAGACCTATACTGTTTATGCAGGCTCCTGGAAAGAGTCTATTAAAGGTTGCCTGTACTCTATGGCTTACCTACCCTTTAATTTATCTTCAAAGCCAGAAATAGAACATCTTAATTTTAGTTGTCTGCTTCCATCATTACTCCACCTTCTGTCTGACACCCTCTAACCTCCCTATTCTAGGGACTCTTGTGATTACAGTGGGCCCACCTAGATAATCCAGGATAAGGTCCCCAAATTAAGACCCTTAACTGAATCACATCTGCAAAGTCTCTTTTTTTTTTTTTTTTTTTGCCATGTAAACTAACATTTACAAGTTCTGGGAGTTACATTAAGTATATATCTAGGGGGTTATTGTTCAGTCTATCACAGAAAGAGGTAGAGGGAGGGGAGGAAAGGCAAAAGGAAAGGGAGAGAGGAGAGAGGGAGAAAGAGAGAGTCAACAGGTATATAAATATACGATTTTAGAGTGTGGTTTGTGCTATGAAGGCAGTAAGTGGGGGAAGAGAGCTACACCACCCAGTGTGGCAGCCACAGGCCACATGTGATTACTGAGTTTTTAAAATGGGTCTAGTGTGATTGAGGAGCTGAATATTGAATTTTATTTTAAATATTTCAAATTCAGATAGATAGCCAAAAAATGGCTACTGGCTACTATATCGGACTGCACAGCTTTAGGCTTTTAGAGGACACAGAAGAACGTGTTTCCTTTCTTTTTAACTTGACTGAATTGTATAAAGATTCAGGAAAGCAGTCAGTCCTGATTAACCTTAATAGATGGAATAAGGCTACTCAGGTGACAACTAGGTATTTTTTTTTCCTGAATGAACAAAACAGAAACATTCCCTATTACTAAAGCAATCTTCTAGTTCAAACCAGAGAAAATCCCTTCCATTTAGGGGTTAAGATAGGGCACAGCTTATAATAATTTCCATCTTTATATATACACACGTTTGCCCTGCCTTTAGGTTGGAGCACAGTATACTTCCTCACTGACTGACTTTGTACCTGGCTTATGTGATTTGTTTTGGCCAATGAAATGTTAACAGCTGTGACATAAGCCTGGGCTTTCAACTTGCTCACAACGTTGGGTTTACCCTCTTGTGTTCCTGTGAGGGCCATGAGAACGGCCTATCCTGGGTAGACACCATTCTAAGAAGAAAGTGGAGACGTGGGAACAGGCTTACAACCAGGCTAGAGACGCATCTTGAGGCTGGGGTCCATCCTACCCTCACTGAACTACAGCCCATCTAAGGTCTGCTTTAGGACACAGAATTTCGCCTCCATTCATTGCTTACCATTATTGTAGCATAAGTGACTAATACAAGGGAAACACAGACTTCTTCTTTCCTAGGGGACTTTGCACATTACTGAGGGAGGCCCAATTCTCCAAAATTCTTCCAAACTCCCTCTGGATTGTACGTTTAACATGGGGGAGACCAGACAGGGATTATTTGCTTTCAAGGCGGTTTCTTTTAGTAGTTTTAAGAATAGGGAGACCTTCAAAGTCTAAAGATTTGTGTAACCGAAACTGCACAGCTCAGTGAGCAAAGCAGCTAAGCGGAACTCTTCACTTTAACAAGGTCTATTTTTGGCTTTAATGACGCAACTTTGTCCTTCCTGAACTCACCATCTTTCAAGCTTTGTTACCAGGAAAGCAAGGAAAATACCACTAGCTAGCCTTCCTTCTAAAGTGAGTGTGATGAACAACAAAATTGGCAAAGACTTTTAGAAGCCAACAGTAATTTAAAGATATGGCTTTTCTTTCGGTAACTAGTTACTGAAAGTAAACCTGGTAATGCCTCTCAAATGGACATTCTCTTCTTAGTGACTGAGTGGAAGCTTAGCCACTTGGCCTGTTGTTTCTCTGCATGGCCCAAGTTGAGTGAATTTTTCTGTGATTTTTTGTTGCCTCCTGAGCATTAATGACACTGGAATAGTATTGTACTTTCCCCCCAGGTGCATCGATTTTCCTGCTTGAATTGATGTAGTCCCACAAAGAGAACACATCACTGTTATTATCCTGTTGGATGCTCTATTCACCGACTCGGCCATTCTACTCAGCTTAATCAAAAATAGGCTGTGTCTATGGAAGAAAATACAACTTTACAGATGTGGGAGACTTCCTGAGTTTGATGCATGGGAACAAGCATCTACTCAAAGATTAAGGGAATGAGATTTCAAAAAGTTAATGGAGCAATTGAAAATATTAATGGAACAGCAAACTAGAGAATGCAAGATTTAGAACTCTACTTGCAGGAAAAAGTCACTTCCTATATGTCTGGATCTAGCAAAAGAGGCCTAAAAAATTATGTTCTCCCTACGTTGTGCTATATGTCCAGAAACTTCTCCCCAAGGCCAAAGGTCAGCCACACTATCACAGTCCTTTGGGTACAGGACAAATGGAGAAATTATTTTCCCTAAGATTTCAGTAGGGTTGAAACCAAGGAGGCTGAGTACCTGAGTTAAATAGGAAGTTGAGTCCAGTACACTAGAGAGGTCAAATCAAAGCAGATGGTTAAAGCTAAAAGGTAAAAGGCTGATCACAGCAGGGATTTGGTGCCAGGGAGAAGAGAAATCCACTTCAAGAAAGCAGGGCATTACCTCAGGTAATTCTCAGAATAAGCACTATCGTCAGGGGGCTGGAACCGGCTGTCTGTAGGAGTGTATTAGCAGAAGGAGTCAGCTATCAAGGACAGAAATGGGACCTAGTCTCCCAGTCTGTGTCTCCCACAAGTCTGTGAGCTCCTTGAGAAAGTTCTTTTTATTTTATTTTATTTAATTAATTAATTAATTATTTATTTATTTTTGAGAGAGAGAGAGAGAGAGAGAGAGAGGGCACAAGTAAGTGAGGGGCAGAGAAAGAATCCCAGGAGGGGCAGAAAGGAGGGAGGGAAAGAAGGAGAGAGGGAGAGAGTGAAAGAGAAGGGGGGCTCATGCTCATCCGGTATGGGAGTCCTGCTCACGAAAGGGGGCTCGAGCTCACCGGCGGGAGGACTCAAACTCAAGAACCATGAGATCATGACCTGAGCCGAAGTCAGATGTTTAACAACTGAGACACCCAGGGCCCTCCCTGATGAAGTTCTTATCTAATTCCTTCTTATTCCTCTAGTGCTTATCATAAATGGAACAACAATCCAGATTAAGCAGATACACAACATTTTTGTCAATGTCACTATTCAAGTAAATCAAGTTATACAAAGAGACAAAGGTTCAGGTGAGTAAACTTTCATTTATATAATTAGTTGCAATTTGTGTAATGGCAGACCAGAAAAGACAGAATTAAATAGGTAAAATGTAGTTTTCAAAGGAAAAAAAATGCTGGTCATATGGTTTTCTGGTAGCAGACCTACTGCATGCTTTCAAAAAGGCTACAGTGATGTCTGGAGTTAGTAAAAGTGTGGTTCCTACTGCTGCAAAAAGAAAACGGACTTGAAATGTACCCTTTAGGTTCTTTTTAGAGAAGAGCACTTTGAAAGGAGAAAACACTGTGTAAGTGCCAAGTCTTATTATGATCATCACTGCCATGAATCCCTCCAAGCCACAGAAAAAACATGTTCATAAAAGAAGTGTCTTGGAGATGGGCTGGTGAGGAAAGTTCATTTGAGAGATTCCGTGCACAAGCTGGCGGCACTTAGTGCCATCTCTCTGCAGTCCCAAATTACTACTGTCACCACTGTGTGAAGAAAAACTTTCAGGTAAATAAAGAGTACAGTGGGAGGAAAATGTTAAATGCTCATACAGTGGTCTAATGCTAACAATCCCAGAGCATTATTTACTTTCATGGTAAATCATAGTGTGAAAATAACAATATACATTCCTCTTACTGGCCAGTGTCACCAGTCACCATGGAACACTGGCTCTTTTTTTTCTCCCCACAACTGCAGAAAGCCTGAAATAAACTGTCCACACATGAATGTCAGGTCTATTTAGCCTCCAGCTTTTGCAGAACGGCTCAAGTTCTCATGCTCATATCCATCTATACATTCTTGATATGTTTATACAGACCTACATCTAGAGTAGGAGTCGGCACATGACAGCCTGCAGCCCAAATGCCCAAACGTCTACTCCTATTTTTTATGTCCCATGACCTAAGACTAGCTTTTACCTTCTTAAATGGTTAAAAAAAAAAAAACTGTCCAAAAGAATATTTCATGACAAGAGAAAAAATTCTATGAAATTTAAATGTTGATGTTTTTATAAAAGCTTTTATTAACTGTGATTACAGCTGCATTTTGAGTGTGAAGAGAAAAACAAATTTGTCTTATTTATTGTGAATAACCATAGATACCTAGCATAAGAAGTGGGGACAGAGACAGAACTAAATGTATAAAATTCCACATATCCAAATTCCTAGGTATATATTCTTAGGCATAGTCTTTAACCTTTGTTTGTGAAGTGGAAATTCTTGAATCCAGAATTGTTATAAGGATTATGAGACAAAACATGTATCACCCTTTTGTTTAGCACTGAGCATATAGGAAACACTCAGTAAGTGTCATTTAAAGCCTATGTCTATCATGCACAGACTGAGAAGAATTTCAGCTTCTGGCAATGTAACAAGTTTCTCAGTGAGAACAACTAGAAAATCTGAACAAAATATTAAAAACCTCTATGTGAAAGCATAGGAGAGCTATCAAGTTACAAAGATTAGATTAGTGGCATTAAGATCCTACAGAGAAGAAAAGCCAGAGAAGCGAGCCTGGCATTTGACGCTGCTTTCCATCTCAAGGTGTCTGACAATTCCAAAAGCAGTGGCTGGGAGGCTAATAAGTAGGACAGAGATTTCAAAAGACTCAGAGACATCCTGGGATGAAAATTTAAGCTCAAGACCACCAAGGGGGAGGAGTCTTAATGTATACTTTGAGACTTCTGTTAGAATTCTAAAGACACCTAAATTTAGAAAGCAAATATTAACTGACAGAAAGAAAGAGACAGCAATATATTAATAGCGGGGAACTTTAAGTCCCTACTTGCATCAATGGATACATCATCCAGACAGAAAATCAATAAGGAAACACTGGGCTTAAATGACACGTTAGGCCAAATGGACTTAACAGATTTACAGAACATTCCTTTTAGAAGCACCAGAATACACATTCTTGTCAAGTGCACAGGGAACATTCTCGAGGACAGATCCTATGTTAGGCCACAGAGCAAGTCTTAATAAATTTAAGAGCACTGAAATAGTATCAAGCATCTTCTCTATAAAGATGTGAACTAGAAATCAATTAAAGAAGAAAACTGGTATTCACAAATATATGGGCATGGAACAAAAAATGGTTAAATGAAGCAATCAAAAGAGATAAAAAAATTAAATGCAACAAACGCACTTCTAAGAGGGAAGTTAATAGCACTAAATGCCTACCTCAAGAAATAAGAAAAACCTCAAGCAACCTAACTTTACACCTCAAGGAACAAAAATAAGAACAAATGAAGCCCAAAGTTAGGAGAAGAAAGGAAATAACAAAGATCAGAGCATGCGCACGTGCGCGTGCGTGCGCGCACACACACACACGGAATAAGACAATAGAAAAGATCAATGAAACCAAGAGTTGGTTCTGTGATAAGATAAAACAAACAAAATTGGCAAACCTTTAGCTACACTTACAAGGAAAAAAAGAAGAATCAAATAATTAAAATCAGAAAGGAAACGAACCATTACAACGGATGCCACAGAAATACAAATAAAGCAGGAAACTACAATGCACAAGTATACACCAACAAATTAGCAACCTAGAGGAAATACATACATTCATAAAAATGTACAACCTTCTAGGACTGAATTATGAAGTAATGGAAAATCTAAAACCAACAAAAATTAAGGAAATTGAATCAGCAATCAAAAACCTTCCACCAAACTAAAGTTCAGGACTAGTTAGCTTCATGGATGAATTCTATCAAAAATCCAAAGGAGACTTAATACTATTCCTTCTCAAACTCTTTAAGGAAAATAAAAGAGGAGGAAAATGATTGTACAAAGCCAACATTACTCTGACACCACAGTCAGACAAAGACATCACAAGGAGAAAAACTGTAGGCCATATCCCTGATGAATATAGATGCAAAAATCCTCAGCAAAATATCTGCAAGCTGAATTAAACAATATGTTAAAAGAATCATATTCCATGATCGTGTAAGATTTTTTTTCTTACATGTAATGATGATTCAACATCCACAAATCGGTAAATGTGATACAGCACATTAACAAAATGAAGGAGGGGCACCTGGGTGTCTCAGTTGGGTTAAGCGTCTGACTTCAGCTCAGGTCTCTGCCGTCAGAGCCAGAGTGGAGTCTGCTTCAGATCCTTGGTCTCTCTCTCTCTGCCCGTCCCCTGCTTGCACTCAATCACTCTCTCAAAACTAAATAAACTTAAAAAAATAAAAGACTACAAAAATGAAGGATAAAAATCATACAGTCATCTCAATAGATGCAGAAAAAACATTTGACAAAATTCAAAATCCATTATGGATTTAATAAGTTTAAAAAGGTGGATATAGAGGGAAGGTACCTTATAATAAATGCCATATATGACAAGCTTATGCCTAGTGTATATTTTTTTAAATGTTTTTTATTTATTTCTAGGAGAGAGAGAGAGAGAGAGAGAGAGAGCGTGAACAGGGGAGGGTCAGAGAGAGAGTGAGTTACAGACTCTGAAACAGGCTCCAGGCTCTGAGCTGGCAGTCAGCACAGAGCCCGACGCAGGGCCCGAATCCACGAACCACGAGATCATGACCTAAGCGAAAGTCGGACGCTTAACCGACTAAGCCACCCAGGCGTCCCTGCTAGTGTATATTTAATAGGGAAAAGCTGAAAGATTTTCCTTTGAGACCAAGATGAGAATGCCCACTCTCATATATTTTATTTAAAATAGTATTGGAAGTCCTAGCCAGAGTAATTAGACAAGAAAAAGAAATAAAAGGCATTCAAGTTGGAAGGGAAGAGGTAAACTGTCACTCTTTGCAAATGATGATATTATGAAGAGGAGGCACTAAACACTCCACCAAAAGGCTGTTAGAACTAATAAATTCATACAATTGGAGGATACAAAATCAATACAAAAATGTGTTTGTATACACTAAAAACAAGCAGAAAGAGAAATTAAGAAGACAATTCCATTTATCACTAATTAAATGAATACAATACCCAGGAAAAAATTTAGCCCAGGAAGTAAAAGACCCTGTGCACTGAAAACTATAAGACACTGATGGAAGAAACTGAAGAAGACACAAATAAATGGAAAGATACTCCATGCATCTGGACTGGAAGAATTAATATTGTTAAAATGTCCATACCACCCAAAGTAATCTGCAGATTCAGTATAATCCTGATCAAAATTCCAATGGCACTTATCACAGAAATAAAACAATCCTAAAATTTGTATGGAAACACAGTAGACCTCCTACAGCCAAAGCAATCTCAAGAAAGAAGAACAAAGCTGGATGCATTCACACTCCCAGATTTCGTTCTGTATCACAAAGCTATAGTAATCAAAACTGTATGGTATTGGTATAAAGACAGACACAGAGGTCGATGGAACAGAATGGAAAGCTTAGGAAAAAAAACCCATGCATATATGATCAATTACTTTATATCAAAGGAGCCTAGAAAACCCAATGGAGAAAGGACAAACTTTATAATAAATGGTGCTAAGAAAACTGGATAGTCACAGACAAAAGAATGAAACTCAACCACTAGCTGATGTGACACATAAAAATAAACCCAAAATGAATTAAAGACTACTTGAAGGTAAAACATGAAACCATAAAACTTTAAAATTTTTCAAGTAACTTTTTTAATGTTTGTTTAGTTTTGAGAGACAGAGAGTGAGTGGGGGAGGGGCAGAGGGGGTGTGGCGAGACAGAATCCAAAGCAGGCTCTAGGCTCTGAACTGTCAGCACAGAGGGGTTCAAACTCATGAACTGTGAGATCATGACCTGAGCTGAAGTTGAACACTTAACTGATTGAGCCACCCAGGTGCACCGAAACCATAAAACTTTTAGAAGAAAATAGGTGGTAAGCTCCTTGACATTGGTCTTGGTGATTATTTTTGCTTTTGTTTCCAGTTCAAAAAACATTAGAAAAACACTGAACTAACACTACATCAAATGAAAAAGTTTCTGCACAGCAAAGGAAATCATCTACAAAATGAAAAGGTAACCTACTAAATGGGAGAAAATGTTTGCCAATCATATTTTTCATAAGGGGTTAATGTCCAAAATATATAAATAAGTCATACAACTCAACAGCAGAAACAAAATCACATTAAAAATAGGTAGAGGATATGAATAGCCATTTTGCCAAAGAAGATATATAGATGGCCAAGAGGTACATGAAAAGATGTTCAACATCACTAATCATCAGGGAAATGCAAATCAAAACCACAAGGAGATGTCACCTCATACCTGTTAGAATGGCTATTATCATGGTGGGAATGTAAATTGGTGCAGATATGATGGAGAAAAGTATAAGTACTGCGTGCTAACTGACTGCGCCACTGGAACTCCTGATACTATGGAAAAAAGTATGCAGGCTGTTCAAAAAATAAAAAAAATAGAACTACCATAGAACTACCATAGAATCCAGCCACTTCACTTCTGGGTATTTACCTGAAGAAGATGAAAATGCTAACAACATGGATGGATTTTGAAGGCATTATGCTAAGTGAAATGAGTCAGAGAATAAAATGCAGTATGATCTCACTTACATGTGGACCCTTAATAACAAACAAAACCAAGCTCATAGATACAGACAACAGATTGGTGGTCGCCAGAGGTAGGGGGTAGGGGTGGGTGAAATAGGTGAAGGAGGTCAAAAGGTACACAGTCCAGATATAAAATAAATCTTGGTGATGTAATGTACAGCAGGGACTATAGTTAATAAACTGTATTTTTGAAGGTTGTTAAGAGGGCAGATCTTTTTTTTTTTTTAATAGTTTGTTGTCAAGTTGGTTTCCATATAACACCCAGTGCTCATACCAACAGAAGAGGGCAGATCTTAAAAGGACTCATCACAAGATAAAAAATTGGTGACGATGGCGATGGACATTAACAAGACTTAACATGGTGATCATTAGCAATATATTTACAAATACCAAGTCATTATGTTACACATCTGAAACTAGTGAGATGTTACATATCTATTTTACCTCACAAAATAACTCTAAACAATTGCACTTTAAGATTAAATGTTAATGGTACATTCCAGCTTTCAGAGAGACTAAAGCCTACCTTTGGATAATATCATTCCATGGCCGAATTGTTGTTTGAGATTTCTATTGCCCTTAAACTATCCACCTGCCTGCAAGGCAGAAGTAAACACTCTCTGCAGGAAGATCACATCATCCAGAACCTCGACTTATCTTTTTTCATAGAAATGTTCAATAGTTATTTAAAAAATAACCTGCTATGCACAAAGAAAAAAAATGTCCCCAAACCAATAGCATAAGCAGACAATAAAAACAGACCCGAAGGAGGGCCATATAAGGGAGTTATCATTCAGGAATTTTATATATGGTAAACTTGATACCAAATTAATTTAATTTCAAACTTTCAGGTTACAGTTGTTTCTTTCACTATCATAATGCAGCAATACTAGGACTGCCACTTTCGTAGGATGCAACTCAAACCACTAAAATACAAAAGGAAAATATGGATATTAGTGCACAGCTGTTGTTGAAAAACAGCAAGCAATCACAGTAGCAATCAGAACATCTTCTATCTAAAAATGGTTCCAAGATAAGTTTAAATATTTCTTTAAATACTCTAGGCCTTTGAAAGTGATAAAAATAAAAGAAGAATGTAAAAAAATGAGTTCTGAACATAGACAATCATAGAGATATAAATGCACCAAACCCTCCATGTTCATTTGCCAACAAAATATTCAGTGAAGTTTTAACAGTTGTAATAAGAAAATTTGAAATTAATTTGATATCAAGTTTCCATATGTGTAAATATTTAAATTGGGAACCAAATGACCCACGCTACAGCTCACAGAGAGGTAGCCGAACTTGTAAAAACAAGTGTACAGAGACAACTCTCTAGATCAGTGAAAGTTTTTTTCTATGAGTCCTCATGAATGGTTTGTTTTTATATTTCATAAGTTTGGCAGACAACTTTTAATGGCCCTATTATTTTCTTTATTTCCTATGGGTACCATGATGCAGCATCTAGAAAACTGCATTTCATTCCTAGGAGCTAAAATGAAGACGGTTCTAATAATAGCTAACAATAATTGAGTACTTAATATGTACTGGGTACCACAATAGGCATTTTCATGTATCAGAATATTTAATATCTCCAATACACTTAGGTTTTTAACCAAAAAGAATTTCAGAATAACAATAGTTAGTATGTTAAAGGCACTGAAAGAAAAGACAACGATGTTTGGTTGAGAAATGGACACACAAAAAACAATTGAGCCCTGGACCTGATGGCTTCCCTGGGGAATTCTACCAGACATTTAAAACAGAATTAATCCCAATTCTTCTCAAGCTATACCAAAAAATAGAAATTGAAGGAAAACTCCCGGACTCATTTTATGAAGCCAGCATCACTCTGATTCCCAAGCCAGAGATCCAGCAAAAAAAGAAAACTACAGGCCAATATCCTTGATGAATACGGATGCAAAAATCCTCAATAAGATCCTTGCAAATCGAATCCAGCAGCACATAAAAAGAATCATCCACCAACATCAAGTGGGATTCATTCCTGGGTTACAGGGCTCGTTCAACATTCGCAAATCAATCAATGTGATACATCACATCAACAAAAGAAAAGATAAAAACCATATGATCCTGTCAATAGATGCAGAAAAAGCATTTGACAAAATACAGCATCCCTTCTTAATAAA